>NW_010133528.1:0-44150 GCF_000699245.1 Pterocles gutturalis | reverse complement strand
TCTTCCGATTTCAGCTCTGCAGTCAGTGTTGTGTGGAAAGAGGCTGCTGCCTTCCCCAGCCTAGTGAAACCCCTCTCTATCATTTTACCATATAAGGAGACAAAAGCATCGGAGACACTCATTCTTTTAGGCGCTCTGCAGCTGGCATTCGACACTTTCTCTAGTCCAAGGGTGTCGATACTTCCCCCTCCTAAACATCTTGTCTTTCTTGGCCTCCTTCCTAAAATAAGGCTCCCCCCTCCCCTCCTCCAGTCTTTGTTTCTCTAAACCCCTGATGCTTATTAATAATGCAGCTTTGCTCGGTCCAAGGGATTGTGCTTTACAGAAGGAAAGGTTTTACCGCAGCTCAAACCCAAACATTTGTAAGGCTCTTCACCTGCCTGAGAGAATAAAGTATTTGGTTAAAATTGGTAGGAGGCTTTATTCACTTTGGCTGTTTTGCCTGCTGAGATGTAGTGCCTTGCCCAGAGAAGAGTGAAACAAGTGGTCTCCTTCTTCATGGAGAGGTGCACATTTTTCTGAGGACCATGTGTGCAGGTATTTCTTTACAAGTGTTAGAAACATCCTTGTTTCTCTCCACCTTTCTTTCTTTCCATGCTCCCCCATAGTGAGCAGGAAAAAGAAGTGGGGGAAATTAATGAAACAACTTCGCCCTCCTTGTGTAAGAGAAAGCTAAAGGAATAGATTGTCTCAGCACATTCTCAGGACCCAGCAGAAAATCCTGCCAGTGGGCACGTATTAAAGAGAAGGGGGGAACCATTAATCCTCCTCTAACCAGGAACTAATTTTTCTGCTATAAAATCCAATTTCATCTATCAGCTGTTCTAGCAGAAACACATTCTGTTAATCAAAACAGTGAGGGTCCTGGGAAACGTCCCAGAGGGAAGAATTTGGATCAGAAGCACACGGAAGAAGTCTGCTCCACTGCCCTCTGAGGGGCAGGGTGGGGAGGCAACCCAGGGAAATACTTCAGTAATGACTGGGGCTTGCCAAAGGGAGGTGCTTTAACTTGAATGCTTTCAACCTTAAGAGAAACCAGGAGGATAAACATGTAAAGCCCATTAGCCTGAGAAAGTGCTGCTGTTGTTTTGCATCCAGATGATGCAAAGTAGTCCAATGTTCTTTTGCATTGGACACTGGGTGGTGGTGTTTGGGCAATGGTGCAGGTGTGCATATGGGTTGACTAAGAGTTTCTCCTGCAAAACAAATATATGCCAGAACCCTCACTTGTACATACAGGCCTCTTGTGCACCCTACTTAACATGGTAGTCAGATTTGGAATGGGGATGAAATGTGTTGGTCAGTCTCAGAGCTACTCAAAATCTACAAAGGCACAGACAGAATAAAATGGTGGGCAGGGGCTATTCCTAGTTCTTCTATCAGGAGAAAAACCTTCTTTACAGATGTGAATTATTTTGATGACCAGAAATGTCCATGGGTCAGTCTGTCTGTTGCTGCAACCTTTGCAATTGCAATTTCAAAACACAGGCACTGTGCCCTGGAGGACTGGCGGTGGAGGTATGGGATTAAGGAGTTTGATTCTATGGCAATTAAAGCTTATTTAAATCAAAGCTGCTGGACTGCCCAGCCACATGTCCTTGGCTTCTCCCTTGCATTAGCACTGGCACTGGAAGATGAGTTAAACCAGACCATGGTTTAATTTTCTATGAGCGCTTGAGAGATCATGAAGCTGCACCTGTGTCTTGGGAGACCTGCTGGTTGGGTTTCCAGCTCCATCACTGGCTTGCTGGATGCCCTTGAACAGGACATTGCATCTTTCTATTCTTTAGTTTCACTGTCTGTAAATATAGAGCTCAGGACAGCCAAACTCTCATGTGTGTTGTTAACAAATTTACAAAGGACTAGTTAGTGCAGAATAATAAGAACAATAACAATAATTTAATGAGTTTAAGTAAATAATAACAATTAGTAGTAGTATTTCTTTTAGATTAAACTATTGCACAGTGACAACTATAATCATTAATTTCCATCTTAGTTACGGTTCTTATCTCGGCTCTGATTTAGAAATGCATGTAAAGAAGAAAATGGGCTTTGCAGGTGATTAGATTTGGGCTATTTGAGTCAATTTATTTCCAAACCTTTCTAAAACAAATATTCCAAACATGGTATTTGATTTTTTTTCAATTATTTCCATAGTATTTTTATTTCCCTATCTGTCTATTGACAGCCCCTGCAGCAACTCTGCCAGAGATTTTTTGATGTGACCTGCTGGAATACAATACAAATGTTTTCCACAATTACAAGTTAAAACATGTATTGGCTCCAGCTGAAATGGTTTAGTTTAACTGTTGCAGGTCATGGGCTCACATTAGGAAGATAAGATCATTTTTGTCCTATTTAATCTGACATCTCTGACTCCTTGAAGGCAGAAGAGCCTCTGCCAATCTATGACAATGATCTGTAGGGTTGTGGGCTCACTATGGGACCTGATGCTCAGAAGCCACATCCAGACTGCATGGAGCTGTTAAAGGGATGAAGAAGAGTTACCGGGCAGCTCTGTCCCTCGTCCCGTGATGTGGTGTATGCACTCCATCAAACACTACTAGGAAAGGCAGGAGGAACCTCTGACTTCTTATCCTCCTCCAGTAGGTCCACCCCTGCTTACATCATCTTTTTATCTGGCAAGTAAATATTCATCAGTGATTGGCACAACCCCACCCTCCACACCATCTTTCCCACCCACATCAAATCCACTGCAGGGGGTTGGGTGGCAGAAAACCAAATTTCCTTAATTGTCAGGGAGATGGGGAGGGAAGGGCAGGGACTTTTTTTCACTGTCAAATTTGGTAATTTGATGTTCAAGTGACCCCCTTTCTTTTTTTTTTTTTTTTTTTTTTTTTCCCCCACTTAGTTGGTTCTCTGATTAATCCAGCACAGATCGGCCACCTTCAAGGCTTTGGAGAAGACAATTCAATTAAAACAGTGGACAATATTTCTAATAGAGTGCTTAAATTTAAGGTTGAAAATACAAGTACTATTCAGTGCCATCCAGTGGTTTAGAAACATACCTTATCGCTTATATATTCCTCATATATGTAGCACTTATGTGACATATATTTCTTCTTCTTCAGTGGCCTGTTGTGCTTTAACAGGTTTAATTCTGTGTGGAGAGGGCCATACCTCACATATGGAAAACAAGATGGAAAAGGTATCATTTCCATTGCGGGATTTCTCAGTGATTTTACCAATCCTCCAGAAATTTCACTTCAGCAACTGGGTTGATGTGGGAATAACTACTATTTCAGCACTTATCTCCTTTTCTGGCTGAAAAGAATGAACAAAGAAAAATAGTGGAAAGAGGCAGCTGTAAGTGGAATGTTTCTATTTCCCCCAGTATGCGTCACTGAGAAATTTAATGTCTCCGAGAGGGCAGGGGAGATGGAAAGCACAATTCTAGGTTTGAGAACGGCTAAGCTACTGACTGATTCCTTCCACCAGAAATTTATCTTGGAAACTGTTAAGTTACTTTATCAAATTCAGCAAATCCCCTTCTGATGCTGGAACCTGTGTAACACAAACTTCCATTGAATATGAGGTGGTGCATTTAGGAGAGCTGCTATTTTTGTCACTTCTGCTTAAGAGGTGGTATAGACTGCCGCAGACTTTGCATTTTAGTTCATTAAACCTCAAATAACAGCCAGGCAATATTAAATCTTTCTGAAATTTCATTCTTATAAGATGTTCTCAGACACGTAGTTTTCCCCAAGCATACGAGGAGCGTGCAAAAGGTATATAGATTTTTTTAGTGTATAATTTCTCTTCCCATTCAGTCTCCCAGTCACAAGGCTTTCTGCAACATTCTGATCTTTCCTTCCCCTAGGTAACTAGATGCTCAAGTAGAAATACTCACCAGTGTTTCACAGACTTTGATGAAGGAATTATGGATACCTTTGGACAATCCATTAAAACTCCTGCAGCCAAGGCAGATAGAAAACTTTACATGAAATGAAAATCTGTCTGCTTTGGGTTGATGCAAGACTTGTTTTATTTTTGGGAGGATGTTTAGCTTAAATCAATGGGAAAAGTTTAGTGTTTTAGAAACTCCAGTCTAATCTGGAAAAAATAACGTTTCCATGTTTACTTTCTTAATGTGTTTGAATAGTTTTCACATACAGTATTTAACAATTTTTTCCAGTGAATTTAGAGAAAGATGCCATGGCTCAGTAGCACTGAAGAACTTTGGGTTTTGTATAGGAAAAAATATCTTCAAAAGGATAATATATTGTTATGTGATAAGATGGATGATATTGACTGAAATTCAAGGGTGTTTCTGTGATAGCATGGTCTGGGATGGAGCTGAAAGCAGTTTTGACAATTATGGACAGTTTGGGCAAAGATTTTGTTCAGTTTTTAAAGTTAGTCAGGACCTCCTTTTCTAGGCAGTTAGCCCAGTTTCATTCAGAGAAATCTATCTCCTGAAAAAGATGTCTTAAAGTGCATGTGGCAGTGTGACACTGGTCGAAATGTAGTCTGCTGCTGTCTATGTAATTCCATCTATGCCCCTTTCTCCATGGACAATTGAGGTGTAGAGATGGTTTGCAACGGATGACACAGGTGGAAAGACAGCTATGTCCCTGCTGCTGGAATTTCCTCTATCTCTGTTATAGTGACAAACAGCTCTTGACACTGATGAGTGCTGGGGCGTGAACGGAGGGGACCACAAGGGTATTGGCTCTTGAGGAAGGAGGGTACAGAGCACACCAGAGGAAGCTTCAAGGAGAAAGCCAGGGTTTTAAGGAACTTGTATTTGCTAAGGAAAATCCCTCTTGGTGATGGCTGAGTTTTCAACAGCTTGGAAAGCTGAGGCATCATGTTACAGGACTGACAGGTTCATCACTGGAAAAGCAGCATCGTCAGAAGAGCCATCCAAGGTCCTCATGGATTAAAAGAAGACATAAGAGAAGCTGGTCAAACGTTTCCCCAAGGAGCAGGAGTCTGCAGTCTGTGGGCCAGCCACCCTGAAGAGCCGTGACCAGGTGAAGAAGAAATGATGAAGAGTTCTAATGAAGTGAGTGGAAGGCAACAATTCTTGCTGTTGAGTATAGTTTTTTTCCTACCATTCTTTCTCTTTTAGTTTTTCCCTCCCTAGAGAATGAATGTTGTCTCTACTTTTAAGGAAGCCAGACTGAAACATTTTGGTCTTTGTCATCCTCACACATCTTTGGACCCTAAGCAATCCCTAAACCCTCCAAATCCATAGCTTGTTCCTCTGTAACCAGGGATAGGGAGCCTGGTGGCATGTTGTTGGAAGTGCTTTGGGATTCAGAGACAACCTCTGACAAGAGGTGAGTGGTCTTCAGAAATTATGACTCTGAATGGTGACAGTGCAGAGACCTACGTGGAGGAGCTGTTGCTTTTTTATCTTCCTCTGGATTCAGCTTTGACTCCTGTGTGAGGCCCTGAGTATGACAGATGGGAAGAAGCTTTTGGGGGTGGGTGGAACCTGGGATGTCAAATTACTATAGAGTTTATAGTAATTGTTGGTCTTCTGAATTGGCAAATACTACCCCTTAATTTAGGATTTATTCATTTTAGTATAATCATGATTTACGGTTCCCTGTTTCAGACATGTGAAACAAGCACACTGTGATTGTTCCAAAAAACTGATTGTTCCAAAAAAATAATTTTTCTGTGTTTTTGATAGCACAAGAGACACGCAATTCTGTGCAGAATAGCTCACATACCTAGTATTCCCCACAATGTTCCCACCATGATCCGGTGTTTTTAGACAAAGTCTCCTTTCCAAATTCCTCCCTCTTTCACTTCTCCACTGCTCATGGCTTCTTCTCCAAAACCTTACTTCTGTGTGAATAACTTCCTTCTGCTTCCCTTGACACTTTTTTCTGCCTGCATCCCTTACATCTTTTGTGACCCTCTAGAAATAGCCAACAGCAATGTTTCTAACTGCCGTTTCCCCTTATCAGCCAGCCAGAGGCCCTGGGAGCTTCTGAGTGAAGAGGGGTTTGTAAAACTGAGCTGCTGGCAGACACGTCAAGAACTTATCTAACTCATTCCCAAGGCAGGAGTGACAACATATAACTCAGTCCTGGCAGATCTTTGTCTAAGCTGCCCTTATGGATTAACGTTATGACTCCAATCTCCAAAGTCAAATGAGCCTAAGTTTTGTCAGTCCAACACAAATGTCAGAAAGAAAGAAAAAGACATCCACACTAGATTTTTCAGTCTGACACTCATGCCTGTAAAGGTAGTGTCAGGCACAACCTGTAACTTGTAGGTATTCAGATCATGCCATAGGAATATGAGAAGAGTTGAACAGAAGGGTTCCTCCAACTAGTTGTCCTGTTCTTGGCGGCTAAGAAGTGACTTGGGAAGAAAGTGAGACTAGCCTGCAAATATATCTCCTCATAATACTCTTCCAGCCTCCAATAGCTTTTGGCCAAGGGATTTCTCAACCTGGAGAAAGTATCCATACTAAATATTACTTCCACGAACTTGCACAGTTTCCTCCTGATCCCGTGAAAGGAAATTCCGTTTCCTGTAACAGGTAGCTCTACTCTGTGTTGTTTAAGAACTATCTCTTTCTGTTCATTTTACCTACTAGCTTCATCTGATGCCTCCTAGGTCTTACATTTGGAGATATAATGAGCAACTGGTTTTTATTCACACTTTCCAAGCTACTCATGTCTTTGTCGATCATTATCATATCTCCCCTCAGCGATCTCTGTCCTGTGCTGGAGAGTCCCAGCCTACCTGGTCTCTCTGTATGAAAGCTACTCCCTGTGTTTTATCATCCTTCCCAAAACTTTTTCCAATATAACAACATACTTTTTTCAGATTAAGTGTCCAGAACTTCAACGTTCCATTTGCTCTTTGGCTGTTTTTGAGCACTGTGCAGGTTTTTTTTTTTTTTTTTGTAAACCTATATAACCCCCAAATTTCACACCCAGGTCAGCTCAGAACCATTACTCTACAGATAAAGCTACATTTTCCCCATGTGCACAGCTTTATGCTTATGTACATTCAGTTTAAGATGCTGTTCCAGTGCCCACTCATTCTATTGCCCAAGATCCTTCTGTTTCTTAGTCTTGGTAGAATTTCCACTATTGATCTCCTATTAATCTCTTTTTACTGTAAGAACTGCGTTTCTGTCTTTCAACCAATTTTATGCAATACATGCAAAGATCTTCCCTCTTATCCTGTGGGTGCTCAGGTGTTTTTAAGGGTATTTGGTGAGGGCCTTTGTTGAATACATAGAAAAGTACAAATAAGCAGATGCTGTCAACCAAAGATCTCCTGTATCTGCATGCTTCTTATCATCTTACTGGAACCTGATGGATTTGTAGAGAACGATTTTTCTTTACAAACCTGTATTGAATTTCTCCCAATGTATCATATTTATCCATTTTCTCTGCCTTGCATAGTAATTTCTACTAAATTTTTCCAATTTACCAGGCTCTAATTCCCACAGTTTCTGTTAGAACCATTTATAAAGGCTGGCACTATATTAGCTACTTTCAGGTGTTCAGTTCTAAGCCTGTTTTTAATAAGAGGCCATGCACTATTATTATTTCAGATAATTCATCCCTGAGTCCCTTTAGATCTCCTAGGTGAACACCATCTGGTTCTAACATTTTCTTCCTATTCATTTTGTTTATTTGTTCCATACCTCTTCTACAGACACTTCAGCTTGAAATAGATCCTCTGATGATTCCCAGAAGGAAGTGTTCTGCTGCGGGAAGCTCTCCAAGTTCCTCACAGTGAATGCAGGAGCAAAAAAGAATCATTTAGCTTTTTCTATTACAGCCATCTCTTCCCTGAGGACTCTTTTTGTACCCTGGTTATCTATTGGCCCTATCATTCCTCAAACTGTTCAACTTCCCCAGTATTCAAAAGAAGCATACAGTCGCAAATCACTTCCCAGATTACTTCAGACTCCTAATATCTTGATGTAAGTAAAACCAGTTGTCCTCTCTGATCTGAATATGACTGGGGACATCCTGTTTGCAGAAAGATCCTTCTGTATGGCAACAGTTATTTTTCTGCTCAACCACAATTTGTATATACTATAGATAAATTGAGAGGGTCTGAGACATAGGCTCAGACATATATTATGATTGAAGTTGTGAGCTTAGATATTGCACTTTGAAGTAGAGTCCTTACTGTTGATCCTCTTAGGCCTCTGCTTACTTTGAACTCTATAAGTGCTCAGGCCCTTTAAATAATAGGATTAAAGTAATCATTTAGTTGCTGATGTGAATTTCATGTCTAACACTTCACATAGAGTTGGAAAAATATACCATCCATTGTCAGCCTGATAGATATATGGACT
The DNA here is from genome assembly GCF_000699245.1 of Pterocles gutturalis. NCBI lineage: Eukaryota > Metazoa > Chordata > Aves > Pterocliformes > Pteroclidae > Pterocles > Pterocles gutturalis. The sequence goes on along the minus strand of NW_010133528.1, from coordinate 35,839 downwards.
GTGTTTGTCCCTGTAAAGTTTATATTCACATGGATGTCTAGTGGAGTTGCTGTCTTTACATGAAAGAAATTCGAGTGTTCTGAGTAAAACGAAATAAAAGCTTGTAACAATGGCTTGTCATGAAGAGAATGTGTCTCATGCTGGAAGATAAGTAATTTTTTTTAATCAATAGAGAGGAGCCAGAAATCACATTGTGAAGCAGCACTAGTCCTTTCGTTTATCCCTAACGGCTAACCACAAAGTCTAGTGAGTCGTTGCTGGGTTGCTACAAAAGAAATGCCTTACACAACTGAGCACTGCCTGCCTGGTTGGATGCTCCCCGAAGAGATGGTCCACAGTGATGCTGACTCTTCCTTATATCCAGAAGGATTTCTGGGAATCCAGATTCCTCATTTGCAAGGAAGAGTTCCTAATATTTGGAGGTCCAGAAAAAAATGTGGGGAAGGGGCTGGCTTGTCTGGCAGCAGACACAGCACTGACAGGCAGCAGAAACTTCACTTGTAGGAGAGGGCAGAGGTAGACCTGGGAGGAAGGCAGGCTGCTTTGCTTGGCTGCCCACAGCTCTTCTACAGCCATGTCCATGCTGCTTCTCCTGTGGGCTTTCTATGTGAGCATGCCTTGGACCCAGAGTTGTCTGCTCCTTCTTCCAGTAAGCTGCATATCCACCCTACATTTGTGTCTGTAAGCACAGAGGGACGAGGCAGAAAGGAGACATGGCTGTAGGGCAGGTATTCAGGCTGAGAGTCTAGTCACAAATCCTCTCCCAGCAGCCAGGAACCCTAACCTGTTCCAGGCACGATGAGCTGGAGGTGCCCATGCCCTTCACATGCTAGGTCTCTGCTAATTCAGCTGCTCTTATTCAACAAATGAGGAAACGACTACGAAAAGCAGTCAACCGGGAGGAGTGGCAGACTCCAGTAGGAAGCAATGATAACAGGATGAGGAATGGCTAAGGGCAAAGGGAAGACCATGCATGGACCCAAATGATCCCCAGCGTGTAAGCTGGATGCTTCTGCTCGTGGTGGTTGGAGAAGGTGGTCCAGGCACACCACCCCTGCATGTGCGTTTTGCCACTGGAAACAAAGCGAGGGCTGCTGAGAAGAAAAGGATGGATGAACAAACTGCCCTTGCATACTGCAACCTCCTTGCAACCTCCTTGTGCCAACAACAGGGAGATCTTCTCAGGGTGACCCCATCGCCCATTCATCTGGCCCATCTGCCTTCACTGCCTGCATCTACACCAGTAGCTTGTGTTGGCCCAACCACAGCAGAGAATGGTCCACACTGTTCACCTGTGAGTGCAGCCCCTGCTCTGGTTGAGCCCAAAGCCCCCATTGCTCTCCCAGGGGGTCTCTGGCATGGCCCAAGGGCTGGCCTGCTCAAAGGACTGCTCCTAACAGGAGGGTGGATGTGTCCACCTCGTTTTGCCTGGTAAGACAGTATAACAGTGTGGACATCAGCTGTGCCAGTGCTAGTTAGCCTCAGGGACAGTATTTTGTTTTAAAGCAAAATGTTTCTAACTGAGATAAAACTAGCTAACAGAGAAACATGACAGTAAATAATATCTACTTATTTTCCACAAGGATGCCCCTAGAAAACCTCTTCCTGAGATTTCTATGGTTTGGCTGATGTAGTCTGTTCCTCTATCTCATGCACTATCTATTTCTCAGGGTCAGGAGAAAGCCTTTTTTGTCCCACTCTAGTCCCTCTTTCTTGAATCCTTTGATGCTTGTAGTTCTGTGGTCCCTTGGTCTTCAGACCTGGTGGAGCACGGATGTAAGATCCTTGAAACAGACAGTTTTGCTGGTTGTTTTTCAACTGTGTGCTGGGGTGCCAACATCTGCAGCCACTGTCTTCCTCACTTCTGTCTGCCTAAAGATCTTCTTAAGCAGAACAATATGTCTTTTTACTGTGCACATCATATACTGTGTTTGTGTAATCAAGGCCATATAATTACACCCTTTGCTTAGCAGCCAGTATTACACAGCAACAAATAATTGTATCCTAAGATGGTATTTGCACTAATAAATCTAGATCCTCTTTAGGTTATGAATCCTTAAGTTACTGAACTGCAAGACTTAAGTAAGATGATACTACAAATAACACCATGGCTTTATTTAAGGTTGTGGTCTACAAAGAAATGTGAATATAATTACCATGAAGCTCAGAAATGCTGCTGGCCTGGAGGTCTCAGAGTAAAACTCTTACTGAATTTGATGAGATGTAGGGTCAAACAGTACAAATGAATGACCTTGGTATCAGTCCTGATAAGAAGTTCAATTGGCTTTTGTATTAGGTTATTTATAATCGAATATTTTCCCCTTGATTGCCTAACTTGCAAAATTCCATAGGCACCTTTCATTAGTAGTGAAAGTTCTGTTCTTTTTCTTATTTTAAATGGTCACTCTAAAATGAGACACACCCGTATCCTAGCTTGCTGATTGTCATTGTTATCACAGTCACACAGATGTTCAGAAGCAGTTCAGTAAAAATAATTAGGAATACAAGTCTAACTCATAACATCAGATCAGGGAAGCACCAATCTCTTCTTTCCATTCAAGATTTCTACAAAAGACTGTTTAACATTTTGTTATGGTTTTGTGTGGGGGGTTTTGTCTGGTAGCAGGGAGGGGTCACAGCGATGGCTCCTGTAAAGTACTCTTAACGATTCACCCCCTCCCCCCAGCTCCAAGCGTTTGGTAACCGGGAGGGGGAGTGGGTGAAGGGGTATCAGCGATCTAGCCCTTGTGTAAGAAACTGCTGGAAGTTTCCCCAGCTTCAGGCTGGACCCACCCAAGGCCAGGGCTGAGCCAATCGGCGCCTCTGCAAATAACAGATTTAAGAGGGGGCACGGAACAATGGTTTTGGTGTGGCCCCGGGCAGGGCACAGCTCGGGTGGGCCGGTCTGGCCATCCAGCCGCCTGCTCGGCTTCTGTGAACTGACCTGCCGCCGCCCACGCCTGGGAGTCCATTTTCCTGGGAGCCAATGAAGACCTGTGGCGGAGAAGAGGAGCAATATTTTTGATATGAAAGGATCACACGACACTCCAGTCAGAGAAGGAGAGAGAGAGCAAGAAGGAGAGAGAGCGCTTCTCCGCCATTTCCCCTGAGGTGTAGCCATGGAGGACCCTACGTTGGTAAGCCCACACTGGAGCCGGGCAGTTGTCAGGGGACTGTAGCCCCATTTGGAAAGGACTCACTCCAGAGAAGTTCTGGAGAAGGACTCTCAACGTGAGAAAATGGACTCCACGTGGCAGCCGGGAAAAGACTCTGAGGAGGAAAGAGCGGTGGACTGACTGCACCCCCCGTTCCCTGCTCCCCTGCGCTGCTGAGGGGGAGAAGGTACAGAACAAAGCCTTTGGGCTTTGGGAAGGAGGGAGGGTTGGGGGAGAAGTGCCTTTTTAAGATGTGGTTTCTCTCTCTCAGTATGTTGCTTCTTGTTGTAAATAGTTAATAAATTCAGTTGTTTTCTTGTTCTTCCCAAGTCGTGTCGGTTTCTTGCCCGTGACCCTAAGTGGTGCGTGAGACCCTCCCTGTCCCTGCCTCAGCCCACCAGGTGTTTAGCAAACACTGTCCCCGTGGCTTTATAAACCACGACACATTTCCACTGCAATCTCCAATTTTTCAGAGACCTTCACCTTTGCACAAAAAAGTGCATTGATTGGATTGAAACTTTTTGAGGTAATTTGGCTGAAAAGACTATTGCCATCATGAATTTTTAAATAGGTTTGTGTCATTTTCTCCCTGCAGATGAGCATGGATGGTCTAGAAAACCATCACCATTCAGTTCCTCCTCCTAAGCTTCTACGCTCTTTCATAACCCTTCATTCCTGAAGAAACTCTTTCGCACCCGTTTGTTTTGAGAGGCAAAGTAATTTCCACAGACTACTGCTCTCTGTTACAGCCCCACCAAGCAAGGAAAAATACCTCAGAAACTATTTCCACTTCCTACATGGGCCTGTGTTTCCACCAGCAGCACTTCCCATTCATCTGACATGCTCCTTCTGTGCTCTAGCTTCTGCTTTACACCTGGAAGCAGCCTTTTAAGAGTTCCTACAGCACCAGGATATCCCTGGTTCACCTCATGAATCTCCAGAGAATGCCCCAGAGCACATCAATATACAGGAAAACCAATACAAGAGGTAAAAATGACCAAGGAGAAAGATGAGAAGTAAGCACGACCCAGTTCTTATTACAGAGAATTGACATTACTAAAGCACTCTTGTTCATAAAAGTTGGAGGGAGCGTACAATTTGCAGGTAGTAGTCAGGGACTTGTTGTAACACAGTCTGTTCCTCCATCAACAAAATTCATTACAAATAACCTATAGGGGCATCCATCTCACCTTATTTTAACTGACCAAGTGTTAGCTGATCCAAAGAAGCCTTTCATGATCCCACTAGGGTGGGTGGAGAAAGAGGCACTTGCGAGGTGTGGTTCATTAGACACCTACTGAGGATGAAATGAACTGCCCTAGAGATGTGCTTTTCTTTCCACATTGAAACTAGAGGGAATCCCGCTGTCTAGTTCAGACAGACACCTGACCTTGGATAGCTGAAGCGGGGCAGATGTGTCCAGGCAGAATACACACACCAAAGCTGGACACAGTGTCCCACATGTTGGCTAGAGGATTTTTAAGGCAGATGAAAGGAAGAAAGGGGAGAGTCTCTCTCCAAGACCTATTTCTTGGAGCCTTGGGTCACTGAAGCCCTGAGCTGGGTCTCACAGCCACACTCTGCACTTGAGTTGCCCTCAGATCTGTCCCTTACTTATTCCTGGATTCTGAAAAAGTGCTACTTTTCTCCCCTAAAATGATGTGCCATGCTATACAGCGTTGTCACGTCTCTCTCTTTGTATTTTAAGCAGTATCCTAACCCCCTGAGTGTCCTGCTGCCTTCTGCACCCAGCAGTGGAGGCTGTGGGGCGTGTGTCGCAGTCAATGGACTTCATGCATAGGAAATTAGGATACTCAGCATTTCAAAAATGGGCTAAAGAACAGAATAATAGGCTTCTGTGTGGTGGCATCTGTGGATTGTAGGTGTACCTGTTTTCATATGGTAATCTCTAGGCAAGCCGAACTTTGCTCCCCTGGCTGCAGACTACCAAAAAGGAGCACTAGTCAGTGTCACCTACTTCCCTCCAGCAGAAAGCATGCAAATTTCTAGTGAGACTTTGGTGAAAATCTGTTAAGCTTGACAAGGGAATATGCTGATCTGAAAGCCTACTGGCTTTGTTTATGAAGTATGTGAAGCAATTTCTCTCCCCACTTCTGTGCCCGTTCTACTCCCATGGTAATGTGATTCGATAGTTACTTATTTTCCTTTTTTGAAGGAATTTTCCTCTCATTTGTTGCAATACAGAAGTTTCACAGAGACAGCAGGAAAAAAAATTATAAAAGGGAACATGTACAACTGGCTTTACACAAAATGTTACTGAAAATATAAAGTTAAATTGGGGGAAAACATTTTTTTCTTCTACCTCTTTCAGTTTCACTACTTCTTCGTGGCATATGTAACAGTAGCCAGTAAATCAACCTGCAGCAAAAACATTTGGGGTTTTATGAACTTGATGGATCCCTTTAAAAAGTGTATGGTAGTGCTCCTTCCATGTTTGTGTCAGAACGAGCTGAGCAAAACCAGGCAGAACTGCTTTCAGAAAAACTAGAACTCTGTGTAATATGAACTATGCTTCTCAAAGCTAATCACTGTTAGACGACGAACATTGTTGAAACAGCCTGAGATTTATCAGCATGAAACTCTACTCACTGTGATGTAAAGCCAAAGATAAAATATTGCAGCCAGTAATAATTCATTGCACTGAAAAACAACTGTGTCAGAGTGCCTGTGGTCTGGTTAGACAATACACAGCTACAAAACCTGAAAATTGGTAAGGAAAAATGTGAAAATGCTTTGCTGGGGCAAACGTGTGCAAGTTTGTCACTATAAAAATTAGAAGAAAAAGGAGGAGATCCGAGCTTTGCTAAAATCAGTAGATGTTTCTGTGAAAACTCCCATTGATTTAAGTGGGACCAGGATTTCACCCCCAAGTAAGTCTTCGCATTCCCTTCCTTCTCTGGTTTTCTTCCTTGTAAAATGTCCTTTTACATTTTCTGTATTAAAGAAGTGTTTGAATGAGTCTGCCCCCTCCCAGCCTCTTGCCAGCTGCAATCAAAGGTCTGCCTTGTTCTGATGGCTTGCTGTTTGGAAGGGAAAAAGTAAAGTTATTCATCCATTAATCATATTTTCAAATGCTAGGTAAGAACAAAGTATTATTGTTGGAAAGACTGCCTTTAGAACGGGTTCACTTTGGGAACAAGCTTTGTGTCTTTTTGTTTTATTTCACTTTTAAATTCAAATCCAGTGAAAAATCACAGTATTAGTATGTATGTTCCTGCACTTTTTTTCAAGCTAAAGATCTTTGGCCAACATATTTAAAAAAAACCCAACCCTAATGTTTTGCTGCACATGATTGGAGTGCTGCTTCTGCTTCTTGTTTTTAAGAGGGAGTAATGTCAATATACCAGTGCTGATGCTTTAACACTAAGTGCCCAACCAGAATGATTTTGTTGTTTTTTTTTGTTTTAGCCTGAGGCTTGGATGATAGACAAAGAATTTGAGGACATGAGAAAGCTTCTAGTATGGGAGAAGTGAGACTACTCTATAAAAAAGTATTAGTTTTGTACATGATTTATTTATTGCACAATCTACTGTGGAGGCACATCAGCTTATCTTGTGATAGCAAGATCTTGGAACAAAAGAGACCAAGTGGAGCAGTGGGTCTGGCTATGGTGGCCCATTAAGAATCAACTTTGTGCTCTCTGGTGGGAGGCGCTATCTTTGGGCTCCAGCCAACTTATGAAACTCATCTCATCAGTGCTGGGGAGAAAAAGATTGGAGCTCTGTGCAGATCTGAACAGAGCAGACCACAGTCTAGTGGTGAGACTATTTCTATTGAAGAACAGAGGGATGTGCAGAGGCACCGTCTGCGATTAAGCCTTCCAAGGCATCCACGCAAGGACAGTAAGCCTTGAGATAAGATATGCATGTGTGCAGACGACTTGGTATTTTACATTCCTTTTTTCTTCTGCTTAAGTTATGTGCTGTTCTTCACATAAAATGTGAAGCAAGCTTGTTCCTAAGCATGCTGTCTAGACACTATCTACACTTACAGTCATGGGCCCCTGCCAGCTTAAGCCTGGAGAGCTCAGCCAGACAAGACATGTTAACTGAGGACGTCCACCACAGGAGTGGGTCCCCATTCCAGGTGAGGTTGAACATGTAGGGGCACCCTCAGAGGCTGTGTCTACACTCTTAAATCGAATATGACCACAGGATGCTCCCAGGCACTGAGACTCAGTTCACCGTGCTGGTCAGTTTTAAAGATGCGGGCTAGGGCTCTTCCACCCAGGCATGGCTTGGGAGCAAACCTTGTCTCTAGGACATGTTTTGGATATGGTCACTTGGTTTCAGAGGCCAGCAGTGTTTAATGGCCTAGGCATGGCCCCAGGGCCACATCTCCAGAGGGAGCCTTGCGGGGCATATCACATGTATTGCCATGACAGAGCTCAAGAGTCAGCCCTGGGACCAGACCCAGCTTCTCCACGTCCACCCGCCCAATCTGCACCTGACGTAAAACTCACCTCCCAGCTAAAGTCAGTGGATCTCCAACAGCTTTGGACCAACTAAGGACCTACCCTTTTGTTTTTTAAGTCTTCACTTAGGGACTGAACCCAATCCCAAATGCTTTGAAGTGGGCTTACCATTCCTACAAGCCTTGGGTTTGGATCAGGTCTAAGGAGTCCAGCTCCCCAGGGGTGCCAGGGACCCACGATCCTGTCAAAGCCCATGGAGCAATGGTTGCTCAGCATTTTGAAAAAAAAGCCTTCTTTCATTTAATCTCCTAAGTAATGGAACAGTAAACAAACTCTGGTGCAAAATTTGATAGCTTTAGTTCTCAGGCTAACAGCAAATTAGTATTTCTTACCTTTGTGTCACACTTTGTGATCCCTGGATTAAAAAGCATGTCATTATAAGAATGTTTATATTAAAAATGCGTGTGTATATGCATCCAAACAAATGTACACACATGCACAAACAATCTTATTTTTCCAAAGAAGTTTTCTTTTACTGGCTTCATTTGAAAATTAATGCTCTCATGAGATGAGGTTAAAAGTAACAATAGGCTGATAATTGGCATTTGGCAGTTATTGCTAATGCTATTTTACAAGCTGGTTCTGACGAATTCCTGCTTTGACACCCAGTTATGTTTTAGTGCTTCACTTTCTTTTCCCTTTCCCCACAGCTGCTGTAATCCATAACAAGTAATTGTTTAAACATTAAATCAGCAAGCATCGCCTGTAATTTGCCTTTCTTTCTTTCATGGCCATTAGGAAATAGTCTGAAAGAGGGGGAAAAAAGTAAAATGTTCCTTCTGTCCTCTTTTTTTTCCACTCTCTATTCATTTTCCAAATATTCACCAGAAAGAAGGAAATGCTGATAGAGGAAAAAAAAACAACCAACCTAATCAAAAGCCTTCTGCCTAAATTCATTCAGTTTGCTATTCAAACCAGGAGAGTGTCTATAGTTAGACATGGCTGTGTTCCTTGAGAACATTAAAACATGACAGTGTATTATTAGTGCAGAAACTAAAGAGCAGCTGTTAGTTAGCACCTGGTTCCCAACAGCAGACTGGAAACACAAAGAGAGACGCTCTGTATGTGCCCTGGCAGCAAGAAGGGAACAAACATCTTAAAATCCACTCTTCCCCTAAGAAACAAGCGCTCCCCTCAGGATGTCTACACAAAGCCCTGAGAAATTGCCAGCCCCCTTTGCAAAGGGAAAGTGAAAAGGAGAAAAGGGCCCAAAGGACAGTGAAAACCAAAACAAGGCACTGTCTTACCTTGCTGCAGCTTGGAGCTGCCTCTGCCTGTGAGTCTGCGAACGAGAGAGGACGAGGACAGACTCACTGCTTTATGGGATTGCCCAGACTATGTGTTTAGTAATTAGACAGTTAGGCATTTGTGCTTCAGATGAGCTATAAATATAATATCTCCAGAGCACCAGCCATCAGCAGGAGATAAGGACCGTAACACCTCCATGCTACCAGCCTTTTAAGGCATCACAGCCTGAGCAGCACGAGGCTCCGGATGGAAAGGGCTGCCGTGCTTCTCAGAAGCCCCAGCCTTTCGCTCTGCTCGAGTGTTTGAAAGTGCCTGATCTTAAAATACACTCACCTGCTGTAGGGAGGTCCTGCGAGGGGCCCTAAGGAGCTGGCAATATTTCCGGGCATGGTATTTTGTCTGAGCTATAAGCAATTCTAATTTCTCAGATTATCTATCAGGGCTCCAGGATCCACAGAAACCGTAGGAAATGCCAATTGTTCTGGAGATGTAACGAACTCTAACTCTCCTTCATCTGTTTGTCTGTCCATCCCAGGTGTGCAGCCTTGTTGCAGGGTAGTCCATGCCTTGTGTCCTGCCTTGTTTTACCTCTGCACTGCCTGGTGTTAGGGGAAGTAGTGCCAGTGCTACCATGACAGCAAAAAAAGGCAGAGACTTCAGAGACGAGCCTGAGGTCATGAAATAAATCTGAGTGGGCAGCAGGGATGTAGCTCAGGCACGAGCTCTCTGCTTGGAGGTCCCTTCCCACTGCATCACAGGTGTGACACCGGGTGAAGAGGACACATCCATATAAGGAGTGAGAGATTAGAGGTGGAAAAAAGCTCTTCAAGCAGCTCCCATGGGCAGTGTCTAGCTGTCTCTGGAGGAAAAGCTGCATGAGAGAGGCTCAGTGCAGAGGCGGGGGTACAACCTGCCCAACCTCCTTGCCAGCGCTGGTCCAGCTCTGCATTTCAATGTACTTCTGCAGAGAAAGTTGCAGCAGAGACATGGCCCTTAATACGAAGTTGAACTATTTTAAGGATTTTTTTTTTTTTTAAGGGGAGGAAAAGAAAAGCCTCTCTTTAAGACAGGGAGGTGAAGAAATAACATTGGGCAGCCTCCATGTGCAGGCAAATCACTCTCCTCTACACAACAGCTTATTTCTCTGAAGAAATACTGTGCTGTTGTGCTGAGATTGCCTGTTGTTCCTCCTCCTGGTTGAAGCAGGAGTATTTGCTGAGGGATTCAATTTCCTTGCTGGATTTATTACTTCCATGGTCCTGAATATCCCCCCCATTTCCTTCATCTCTGTTTTCCCTCTCTTCTCTTCAGAGTGCCGGTGGAGCAATAGTCTTTAGGAGACAGTGTCACCTCCCAGCTTGTCTCTGAGCAGTTTGTTTGCATAGCAAGCATGGGTCAAGCCGTGGAGACTGAATACTAACACAAACCGTGTGCCAGGTTTTCTGACATGACAAACTGATTTATGGTTTGACATGGAGCCCAGTCAGGTTTTATGGTTTTAACTCCAAACCAATGAGAAGTTGGCATCTGGAGGGTTCATCCTAACATAAAAAAGCTCATAACAACACGTCCTTGGCCCCTGCCAAACAACGTGATTTGACAGCCTGAGTCAAGTCTCCTGGAACAAATGACTTTCACCCATCTTCTTTTGTCCATGCAGAAATGCCCAGCTTCCAAGTTCTATGGACAAGGAGCATGGCTTAGAGACTTAGGTTAGGGAGATAAGAAAAATGTCCCACATTTCTTGATGAAAATATTGTTCATCCTAGAGCCAGAGGCCTTTTGCCACATGTTCCTTTAGCTACCATGTAAACAGCCCTTTCTCATTTCCCAGAACAATAAACAGTTATGAAAAGCTGTATAAGCAGCAAAAATGTGGTAGTTAGGACATATATTTGGACAGCTCTGGAAAGCCTCAATCTTTTCTTGTGAGCCAATTTTTTTGTTTGCATGACTCAAAGGTCCGGGTGACGTTGTAGAAATAACCTGAATAAAAGATGGTTGTCCTCAGCCCCAGCCCAGGCTGTACTGCGCCCTAACAACATGCTTAATCCCCAGGTGTCAGCCTGATTACAGAGCACATTTGGATCCGATGTAAACACTGAGCAACGGGAGACCAGCTTGGGGTAAATGTGGCCTCCCACCACACTTTATCTAACTACTGGAGAAGGTGGATTACACATCTGTTAACACAAAAATTACTGCTTTTCTCTCTGAAAAAAGCAAATGTCTGTAAAGCTGGTTTCCCCCCACTGTCCCTCTAATTAAAGTGTCCCAGTTTAATTTTTGCTATTGCTTTACCCTCTGATGAGGCTTGCTGGGGAAAGGATGACTCCTTGAAAAGGATGCTGTCAGGAGGCTGCATTATCAGTGACAAGTCGGGCTGCTGGGCCTGATCCTCTGCTCCCTGCAGAAGGTAACAGCTTAGCCACTCCCCTGAGATATGCAGGGAAATGCCCGCATACCCAGGGTACCTGCACTTCAGAGATACAGAAGGGTGTCAGGCTAATGATGGAGGAGAGGTATGCCTGTGGATGCTGTCTGGGAGCAGAGACATATCCAGGCTCCTCAGCTTTACAGCAGCATTGGAATTTAGCCCTTTAAAAAGAGGGTCAGGGGCTGAAGCACTCTGGCCCAAAGCAGTGGAGTCACGACGGGCCCCTTTGCCATCTCCATGAATCTGCGGCACTGGAGCCAGCCCTACTGCTCCCATGACTAAGGCACAGGAAGGAGGAAAAGAATTCCAGCAAATTCTCTACTCCAAGGCAATGAGAGGTGCGTGCGCTAGAGGAACTGCTTTAGAATCATAGAATCACTTATGTTGGAAAAGACCTTTAAGATCATCAAATCCAACGGTGCTTTTGAAATGCAAATGAAATGCTGAAAGCTTTAAAGCACAGCCCCCTGTGGAAACCATACCAAGGTCCTGTTACCCATTTGTTACACTGAAGTTAGAAGTTTTACTGCTGATCCCTCACAATCAGGATTCACCCCATCGTTCTCTGCAAGTCATTCAAGATGCCAGAGTGTGGGCATTCGAGAAGGATGTAAATCTTCAGGATAGCTTTAATAAACAAAAGCTCACCAGCTTGCACCGGTACTGCCTTTTCTAAAGGAGGAGCTCTGATGACACATATTCACAGGAATCTGACCTTGCTGTCCTGACATATGTGTTCATGGTAGGTAGCACAGGGATTAAAACCACGTTATGATGTTGTTGAGCCTTTAATCTAATTTGAGGGATTTAGAGGTAGGTTCTGTACATATGATATTGACTGCCAAAGACTTAGTAGCAGAGCTAGAGGGGAAGAGAGAGCCTGGTAGTCAATGTTTGGCAAATGCTTTACACTCAGGCCCTCGCGGTGAGGAAGATGGGATTAGCATTTGTCATTATGAACTGCAGATTCGTCTGTGCTAGCAAACCATCAGCCTGCCTGTCACTTCTCCAGGGCACACCAGTACCTTCCAAATAAGACATTTGCACATTAAACCCCAAACCCAGCTGTCCTATTGCTGGAGCAAGAACATGCATAGCCGCTGACCCCCCTGCAAACCTGAGGGCACTCAGCCTTTTGCCCGGAGGCACACAGGGCATCAGGAGCACTGCATGTCTTTGGGCCTTCCCACGCCTGTGAAAGGTTTGCAGCAGGCAGTGTTTGGGCTCCGGCTGTGGCAGTCTCAGGGATGTTGGTGACCTTCAGGCCCCTGGGGATGGAGGTGCAGCTGGAGGACCCCAACCCCAGCTCCCTCCTGGTGGGCAGCTGTCCTCACTGCCACCACTGTGCCAAGGCTCTGGAGCACAAATGAGGTGGAGGTGCCTTCATACGAAGCAGTAAAGTGTGTGTGATTTCCAGGGGCCTTGTCTCTTCCCATCTTCCCCCTTGCCCTGTGTTTTGAGCTGAGGCTCCAAGAAGATGTCATCGTTGCAAAGCTACGCGCAGGCTTGAGAGCAGGCTGAAATGCTCAGAGCCCTGTGACCTCTATGTTTTCCATGGGTGCTGTCATCAGCTGTTCTCCTCACCTACTTTTTGCCATCAAAAGTTGGCATCTCGTGTAAGCTGGGTTATCTGCATGCTTTCTTTGGTGGGCAGAGGTGCCTGTCTCCTGCTGCTGGCTGCAGGGGAGAGGAGGTGACTCACACCAGGCAGCTAACTTCTGGTGACTGAGGTTGTGTGAAATGCGCCTCACTCAGCATGAGATGCCCTTGCTGTGTGGAATGTGCCACAAAAATGCCCATGTTGGGCAAGACGTAGGTTAACCTAGCCCATTATCTTGCCTCCAGTGAAGCCCAGTAGTTCATGCTTGGGAATATATATTCCCCAGAACAATTTCCTGAATTCCCACAGGTTTTGGTTTGGGGGATCTCTCAGGCACAAGCAAAACATATTTAATGAACTTGACGGAGTTTTAAAAATTATTTTCTTTCCATTAATTTCTTCAGCTGTTTCTGAACCCAAATGCTCAGAGTGTTTGATCCTCCCCATGCCCAGTCTCTCAGAGTCTCTCAGGCTCAGAGCACAGGCAGGAGCACTCTCTCCAGCACAAGCAATACCACATTCAGGTAAGTGATGCAGATGAGCCTTAGTCTGAAAATTCAGACATCCTACTCTCCAAAGGCTCTAAACCCAAACTTTGCATGGAAAACCTAGGGAGCTTTCTCCTTTCTCCCTCTCTCCATCCCCTGCTCTGCTCACACTGAGGGAGACAAATCCAGTCCCCAGTCTCCATTACTGCCTTTCTGCCCCTACTTTATGGCCCTATATCCAAGGGTTCACTTTGCAAATCTAGACACAGCACTGACAAATGCCTTGAGTAAAGAGGGGACTGGATGGTGCCTCTTTAGCCAGAGGGAGCTCTGGATATATTTTCAGAGTGCAAACAAGGTTGGAAAAGCAGGAATTATCTCTTCTTCACTCCTCCATTTATCTGCCCAGCAAACATTACAGCTCACAAAAGGCCACTGCTATTAGCAGCTGTTTCGTGGCCCCACCTCTGCCCTTTCCCATTTTGGCTGAAATACTCGTTCTCTTTGCTGTAGCTGCTGTTTTTGGATCATGCTAAGACTTCTTCAGTCCAAAACTAAATCTACCCTCATAATCCACCAAACTAAGCCCTGATAAAACTAAGTAGGCTTCGCGTAGCAACAAGCTGAGATATAACTATTTGTGGGTTGCAGTGACAAAGGGATCCAAGTCATTGCCCAAGTTCAAAGCAAACGGCAGAAGCAATCCCAGTAGCACAGAATTTTGGTGCCCCATTTGCACACCTACCTGCCTGTCTGAGTTAATGTTCTTACCACACAGTACCCAACTCTGCTAGTGAGTACAAGTGCACATGCAAAAGAAACTCTCAGAACTCCTTTCAGAAGAAAGGTATTTTTTCATGAGATAACTGTTATCTGAGAGAAGTACAGTGCTCTGAATCCAGCAGCAGGAGCTGGGAATTGCCACTAGCAAAATTAAGCATGCAAGAGCCCAGTCTGCTTTGCCTGCCCCCAAGTAAAAGAGTGCTTGTATGGATAAGAAATTTCAACCTAAGCAGTTTTATTTTGGAATGCGTAAGATACTAAGCAAATGGAAATCAAATCGGAAAGCAAATGGGATCCTGGGCTCCATCGGAAAGCAAATGGGATCCTGGGCTCCATCAGGAGAGGGGTGGTCAGCAGGGATAGGGAGGTGATTGTCCCTCTCTACTCGGCTCTTGTGAGGCCCCATCTGGAGTACTGTGTCCAGGTGTGGAGCCCTCAGTACAAGAAAGACATAGAGATTTTGGAGAGGGTCCGGAGGAGGGCCACGAAGATGATCAGGGGGCTGGAGCACCTCCCCTATGAGGACAGGCTGAGGGAGTTAGGCTTGTTCAGCCTGGGGAAGAGAAGGCTGCGGGGTGACCTCATTGCAGCCTTTCAATACCTGAAGGGAATCTACACCCAGGAGGGGAGTAAACTCTTTGAAAGGGCCGACAATAGCAGGACTAGGGGAAATGGATACAAGTTGAAGGAGGGAAGATTTAGGTTGGATGTTAGGGGGAAGTTCTTTACTAGGAGAGTGGTTAGGCCCTGGAACAGGCTGGCCAGGGGGGGTGGGGATGCCCCGTCCTTGGAGGTGTTCAAGGCCAGGTTGGACGGGGCCCTGGGCAACCTGATCTAGTAAATGTGTATGTTTGGTGGCCCTGCCAGGCAGGGGGGTTGGAACTACATGATCCTTGAGGTCCCTTCCAACCCGGGTCATTCTATGATTCTATGATTCTATGATACTAAAACATACTTTTGTAATAGAAGCTGTTGATTGCCTTAAGCATAGGTGTAATCACCATTACTTATTATTATAAGTAGCAATAATCCCAGCTCTGGCATTAATTCATTGTGTGACCTTGGACATGACACTCACATCCATGTTATCAAACCTGACAAGTGCATGCAAGTCCCACCAAAGGACAGAGGAGCTGCAAGTGCCAAGCACTTAAAAAAAAAAAAATTCAAATTGATCTCCCTGGGGCTCAGGTTTCCCATGTATAAGGGAAACTATGAGAGAGATCATTGCTGAGAATAAGATCTGAAAAATACACTGAAATAATAAAAAAAAAACCCCATCCCTTAGAGGACTAAGAATTTCCCAGACCTCTATGGCCATTAGAAGGATCCTTCTGGCATGATCACATTTCCCAGCAAAAAGCCCCAAGACAGGCTGCAATAACTTTTTCCCGACACCTTCTGCCTCAGGGTTCATGCTGGGTGGGGGGCACATAGTCTGAAACAGAGATGCTTCCGCACCCCAAAATCATCCTATCTGCACACACTACATCGCAATCAATAGGCTGTTCTTAGGACATATTAAGTAGGACTTCAGTTGTAAAACTAGTGTGACATTATACTACCTTCAAAGGCACTTCCCAAAATGGTACAGAAATAGAAACTAGGATAATGCAGCTGGTAATGGTGATAAATCTAAAATCTTCCACAAAAAGTTCAAGCCTTGCAACATCTCTGCACACTGTGGAACAGGGCAGTGGCCCCCTGTTTGGCATTGCCTTGGTGTAAGTCTGGTGCCTCAGGTTAGTCTGCTGAAGGCCATCACATGCTATCTGAAGCAAGCCCCACAATATTAAAAAGTTACACTTATAAAGAGCAGCTGTTGGCATTATGGTGTATATCCTTCCCCTAGAGACATAATCAGCTGTGTAACTGGTAACTCAATCTTTGCTAGTGATTTGTTGCATTGCTGACAGAAGTGCAGCCCAAGGCTATCATGTACCTTTTAGGCCATTTAGCACAATGCAAAAAATTTCACTGGAGAGCCTAGCTTAGCCTGGACACAAGTGCCAAAATTAATGTCAAACCTAACACCTACTGTTTCCCCTTACCCAGATCCTGTGCGTGACTACAGTGATCCTCAAATGCTTCTTTTCTCTCTTCCTTGAGTTGCTGATTTACCTCTTTTCTCATCCATAACATAAAAATCTTCAGCTGATATTGTATTAACACTTTATCTATTTCAGTGATGCCTTTTGTGAGAGATCACAGTGATTTCGGTGGTGGCTGAAAAAATCTACACGTACTAAAACTGTCACCCTAATTTTATGTCCAAGTTTGACAGAGAACATGACATTTACCAGGAGGACAGCTCTTTATAGTACCTCAGTTAAACAACAGAGCTACTTCTATCATCATCAAAGCTGCTCAGATTTTTTGAAAACGATTCAAAGACTAATAATCAGCTCTATGGCCATGCATTAGTTTAGAAGTCCTGACAGACATGTTTAACCAGTAAGCTGTTGGAGCACAGAAACCAAAACCAAAGCATGCTGAATGAGAAAGCGACATGTCTTTGCTATGTGTGTCTTGTCAGCCAAGACTAGATAAATTTTTAGTTACACACTGATTGAAGTACACAAAGAGGTCTCTGATTTTCAGATTGTTGGGAAAAAAATCACAGCACCTTTCTTATGTTCTAAAAAGATATACTTACATACAATATAGCTGGAGGATAGTAAGATGAGTCTTTATCATGCAAAATCTGCATTCTGTTTTTGCACCTATACTGGCTACAAATTTGCTGATCTTTTTCGAATTGCCACCTGTATGCCTGTAACCATCATCCAATGTAATACTAGACCACCCCAGCATTAACATAATTTTCTTTGCTTTTTTTCCACATTCCACCAACTCTTCTCCTCTTGGCCATTATGGTTGGCATGCCACATCTCTCCCCTGCTTCTTTCCTGCCCTGGGCACCTGCAGTGCCAGCAGCATGGCCTGCCTGCCTCCTCTCTCCACTCAGTCCATGAAACCCACAAGCTAATCCTCTTCATCTCCATGTCCTTAGCATCCTTGCCACTGCTTCTTTCCTCTTAAAGATTAACAGGTGTTTCCTCAAAACATCTGCAGTTTTCCCTCTTCACCTCATTCCCCACGTCTCCCCGTTTAACTTTGTCTCCCTACGGCATATTAATCCTCTTCGTTTACAGTGGACAAATGTTCTCGTGCTATTCCTCATTCATCAAGCATGCACGTCTGGCACCATTTTGGCAAGGCATGCCAGACTGAGATGAGAGCTGAAGCCATCTGTTGCAGCTGTTGTTTTACAGTTCTTTGGCTGTGCTGGAGCATGCCCCTGCCTCGCAAGCAGGAGCCTTGTGGAAAGCAGTTCAAATCGATAAATCACCCAGAGCTGGAAGGTATGACCAGTACCAGCGATAAGGGCAGCTGCCGAGCTTAACCCAAGCATCTTTTGGAAAACACGTCTGTAAACAAATCTGTCATTTAGTTTTTGGGCACAAGCATTAAATATTCTGGAGAGCACCCTGCCAAGATGGAAACGAGAGTTTCACACCTCTCTTTAATCTGTGATTGCACTAAACTTGGCTCCTGCTCAGCAGACAGCAGCGCTTCTTGCTATCTTTTAGGAAGAATGTGCTCCTTCACAAGAGCATGTCAAGAAGACATTTTTCTGAATCCCTGCAATGAGCTGTGGGCATCGCTCATGGTTTGCTGTTGGGCTTGGGCCTGAAGAGGTTTGACAGCTGCCAAATCTAAAGCAGCACAAAAAGAAAGGCCTCTTGGTATTGAAGAGTCTAGAACAAAGAGAGATGAGCCAGTTGAAAGAAAAAGAAGTTGTTATCTCTGCCTTGCACGCTGGAATGCTTTTAGGGTACTCAGCTCTATGCATTATCGCAACAAATCCTAAACTGACACCACATCCTGGATCTGTGGGCTCTCTGGCTCTGATCCTGCTTTGGTCCTGGTCTGTCTTTTTGTACAGGAAGGGCTCTGGAGACAACTTTGCCTTCTGGACATCAAATTTTTAGAAAAACAAATATTGAATTGTGTAGAAATACAATAATTTCATTAATGGAATCTAATAGGTTGGGGGAGGTTATGTCTTAAAAAAAAAAAAGAAAAATCTGAGTGCTGCAGAAGAGTTGTGGATCCCCATTTACTCTGCAGTTGGGTACCAAAACAGCACAGAGAGTGCCTGCTCCATCGCACAATTGTAGGACGTTTCCAGGTTGGCTTGCACAGAGCCACGGAAGGAGCCACTGGAGCTCTTTTCATTTCCCCAGTTTATGGCATCCAGATCTGACCTGAAAAGATTAATGACTGAAAGCTAAGCTCAATGGGCCCCCTAAAAGCCCTTTCCATGGGGCCTGCCTGTGCCCCAGCCCTGGCAGGAGAAAACCCTCATTCCCCAACCTCTGCTGCAGCTTCATGCCCAGGAGGGGCTACTCTGTACTCATAGCCATCTGCCACCAAATGTGATGTAAAATCTCTTCCCTGTCTGTAAAACAGGATTACACCACCTCCATTACACATGCTGCAGGGCACCATGGTTTCAGGTAGAGGAGAAGGAAAAGGAGGAGGAGGAGAAGGAAAGTGTGATGGGGGAGGCCCAGGTGATCCCAGAAACACAGCTCCCAAAGTCCCCTTTTTGTCACAGTTGCGTTAAAGGGCTGAGTAGAGAAGCCTTTCAAATGTACGACCTATGCCTGCTATGACGGAAAATGATTTGCATCATCTCTCAATGTGACAGAGCATTTCTGCTCCTTTTCAAACATGGTATCATGCTAGCAGCTCAAAGTGCTTGGGTTTTCTTGGTAGCTCAGTAGATTTGAATGCCAGAATCTTACCAAGGAGAACCCTCCTGCGTAACACCAGCCAGCCATCAGTGCGTGTGCAAAGCAAAATAACCTGTAGGGCAAAATCATTCTTCACAAGGGTGAGATCAGGTTAATGCCAAACAATCCAAGATCATTCCTCCTGATGTTAAAGTGACAGTGCCAGGTATGTCTACAGTCCTTACAAAAGAAATAAAAACTTTCTTATGTTTGCCATCAGTGTCCAGTTGTGAAACTTTGCAAGTGAGGATGGGCACTAGTGTCACATATGAGATCTAAACACAGGGACTGCTTGACGCAAAGCATTGGCTAACATGGATCCTGGATTTGGGAGAAGAGATGGAAAATAAAACTGTGTTAATAGAATATGGAATACGATAAATGACTTTTGGTTTTAATGTTTTACAAAAATCTCTCATCCAGTACATCCACACCCTCACAGGAAGAAAATGCCCTCATGAGGTATTGCAGGGGCATGGTTCATGCCAAGCATGCTTGTGTCATTGTCATCCTGAAATAATTTAGTTAGCATTAATTCTTGTCTCAATGCAGTCAGGATCTAATTAACTACATGCATTATCACTGTTTATATGCCTATGTCTACTGTGATAGCTTATGCATATATATGAGCTGCTGTTTGAGTGTATAAAGAATTAATGCAAGGAGGCCTGAATCCTGCTCTGCCTTTGATGAGAAGCTTTCCTTCACAGTCAGCACCAGGATGGAGGTATTTTCTCCCTGTCTGGGCAGGTGGAGATCCCACCTATCCAGCAGGCTCCAACACTTCTCAGGTCAGGTGATGCCATGAATGGGAGAGATGTGAGGGGAACCCAAAACATCCCACAAGAGAAAAGAGGTGAGCAAGGACATACATACCCTTGAGTCAATGAAATATATGCTCTGGACCAGATCTTCCTTAAAGACAAGTTTCCAACTGAAAGGTATGTAAGCATGCTGAGAGTGTTTTAACTGGATAAAACAGAGAACAGAATTAGAATAATCTGCAGCTGTAAGTTTTCTTTTATTTCTGCACAGCTGCCTCTAAATAAGGAGATCGTACTGCTGATCTTCAGATTCCTGAATAAATTCATTCCTTACTTTATCTTCAAGCCTGCCTGGTGGTAGGAGTGATTTAAGGATAACTGGCAAACCACTGTCATTCCATTCCCAAAGAAAAGACAATTCAGTAACCTGGGGTGTTGGGTCATTCTCCTAGAAAAGATACAAAGCCAGAGGTAGCCAGATGTTTCTCCCCGAGTTACATGGGACATTTTGAAAGCCGATAAAGAAGCTTGGGAAGGAAGTCTTCTTGGGACAGGGTCTATCTCTGAAAAGCTATGAAAATGCCTCAACATGGAGCCTTCAGCAAGTTTGTGGTGTTAGGGCTGGCCAAGTCTGCTGAGCTTCAGGATGTAGGTGAGACTGCTTCAGCTCCACGTTCACGGGTCCAGCCTATAGTGAGGCTGAGCGTGTATTCCTGATAGGTAAACACACATATGCACACACACGCACACAGAGTGTGCAGGTCACCAGTCACGCACATCAGCACAAAGAGGAATCGGTGCCTTTATCAGCACAGCTAGCACTCACACAAACATGAACAGCACAGACAGCCCAATCTCATTCCCCCTCTCTAGGGGATCAGGACTGAAGTCCACGATATACACACGATGTATGGGTCACTCCAGGAGCCAGTCATGGACACTCTATCCTCTAGTTGGCACCTAGCTCATGGTCTCCTCCAGCTGCTGGTGCTTGGACCTATGAGCCTCAGAGGTTCGTAGTCCCCCTCTGGATGCTGGTACTCTCTAATCCTACTAGTCTGGTCTGAAGCTTGGTAGCACTCACATGAAATTACTCAGGACAAGAGTGCACCCTCACAGAAGCCAGTTAGAATATAGTGAGAATACAGGAGAGATGGTGGTGATGATGCACAGGACTCATTCAAGCAAGCGTACACTCAACTGGGCCCTTTTATCTCTTTTCCCCCTCTATTTCCTCATGTTTGCTATCCCCCCAATTCACCTTGATGCCTCCATTTTTCCACCTCTGGTCTTTCCCATAAGCATCCCTTACTGAGACCCACACGTTCCCACAGTCCCCTGAAAAACTCCTGTAAAAAATTTTAAACAATCCTCAGATCCTCCTTCTTGTGCATACCATGTGAAGTCCTGCGTCCTGTTAGGCAATATCTCCCTTTCCTGTGCATGGCTGGCTGACCCATTTGTCTGTCCCATCATAGGGCCTTTCACACGGGCAATGGTCTAATCCTTTTCCTTTGATTGTCGTAGGGAGTTGCTGACTCAGTGGTACCTATTTTCACTGCTGAGGTCACTAGGTTGCCTCCATCTGTCATTGATCCTTGCTGGTCTTACTGCTTGCTGTGGTTGTCCCTTAGTCACACAACACAGAAATCTAACATTGCCCTTTCGGTGGCTAGTAAAAGTAGAGGCCAAGCAGAACTTCTCACAGCGGGGTCATGCTGTCTTGGCACACCTGGCTGCATGGAGGATGCCTAAACCATGTAAAAATACTTCTTTAGTACAGAGAAATAGCTGGATCTCCAGCTTTCCTTGCATGTGTAAGACAAAGTTTCCAAAAGAGATCTTGATGGCTTCCATTTTGGAGCATCCAACTCGAAATGCGTGAAAGAAGCATGATTTCTAGAGGATTCAAATGTTAATAAAATTCAGCCCTCTGAAAGCTTCATTTTCATGCATAACAGAGTCTATCCCCTTCTCTGAAAGCACAAGTGCCACATTTATCCTCAGCATCTGTGCCTCAGATACTCCTGGAACTGAAATAACCTTAGTTGCCATAATTTAATTAAACTATTGGTTTGAAATGTCTGAGTGCTGTATTGAGACTGTGTGGAAAATACAAACACAAATAACTGTGTTAGCTAGGAATAAGGAGTCAGCTTACAGTGTAAGACTAGAAAGGCTGATGTTCAGTGTGATCCAGCTGACAAATCCTGAGATTATGGCATTGGGCTGGTCCTGTTGTGGACCGTTGAACAACTGAGACTGTAAATGTTTATTTTATAGTAGGCATCCAAGGGCATGTTCCAGACTATTTGTTACTCCTGCGTGTGATTGTGTGTATTCTGTTAATATCCAGTATTGATATTAGCCCAGCCAGCACTTGATACTGCTTGAGCAAAGCCATTTGTAAGAGGGAGAGTGCAAGAGATGGACTTACTGTTGGCAACATCTAGATCACTGAGATGCTTAGAGACTAACCACAGCTAAGGAGGCTTTGGCCCCTTGTATTTATACTCAGATGGCTTTTTTCTTTACTGACATTATGTTTATTGGCACATCACTCAGACTGAAGAGCTCTACCATGAGAAAGAGAAGAGATGTAAGGGAGCATCATGACAGATGCACAATGTTCTCAGCCTCTGAAACAGCCACTGTGTTTATCAATTTCCTGCATCCTGGGCTGGGGGCTATGCTGCGTGGCTTCCTCTGAGCTTTGCACTTTGTTTTAGCAGCAGAGAAACCTGTGACAGGTCTGTAGCAATAGCCTTCTGCTCTATCCTTCTGGCCATTTCAGCCCTGCTGAGCAGCCTCCCCATCCCCAGCCCCTCCTGGCAACTCCTGCCCAGGCAGGTGGGTTATGCAGCAGGTTTGATGTTTGGAGGGACACAGCTGGAAGTGGCCAGTAGTGGGAAGAAAGCAGAGCCATTTTGCTTGCTTATCCCTTATCAACATTCTTTGAACAAAAGGCCATAATGCTTGGTGGTTTTATTGACATACATTAAAAAGAGCCTCTAACAAGAAATCGGAAGTTATGGCAGCTCATTAGTAGAAAACCCTTTAAAAGGCATTTTATCCTAAAAGCAACACGGTGTGAAAACTGTTTTATGTTTGTATGGCTGATGTTAGATGTATGTATGTGCTTCTAAACCAAAAGGATGTGGAAGGAAACAAATGTGAGACTTTTGTTTCACATCAGCAGCCAGGCTGATAGGACTGTCACACCGGAGCCTGCTCCCTGAGCTCTCGAAAACAGAAGAGCAAAGCTTAGTCCAGCCAGAACACAAACCAGAGCATTAAGACTGACTTTGGACCAGGCCCAGACTAAACAAGAGCATGGCTCAGGTTAGCCCAGATCAAACCTCTCTTTCCCGGAGCTTGCTCACAAGCCTCTGGGATAGTCACAAGGACTGCGATAGGTTTGTAAACCCTGATGTTGCATCTATGGGCTCAGGGGTCACTCCGTTACCTGGTTCTGCTGCACCGGCTTCTGGTCACCTTCTGCCCCCCACGGCAGCCTCTGCCCAGCACAGCTCAGGGGAGAGGACATCTGAGCACGGCTCTGCAACCTCATCCTGCCCCAGTGCCTCCCCCTTTCCCTGGCCCTGCGGGAGCCCTGGCTGCCAGCTGGGGGATGGACCATGCTTCTCTGCAGGAGCTCCTGCTGCTCCATTTCAGCTGCCTCCCCAGCCCTGCTGCCAAAGACCCTGAGGGCTGTTCTCCTTAGAAATCACAAGAAGAAGAATGTAACATTAAAAATAATCCAGGCACCAGATTATCAGCTGCTGTGGGGAAGAAAAAAACAACCAAACAACAACAAAAAAACCCCAAACAAAACCAAAACCCCATGACGTCCTACTTCTGTCTGCCTGAACTGTTTTCCTGGATCTATCCAGAGGAAAAAGCCAGCTTATCTTTCCCCCTTTCCAGGCTGCTGGGTAGCTCCAAGGCATGATTCAAACTCCACTGAAGTCAGTGGAAAGTTTTCAAGGTCTCTGAATCAGGCCCTGAATGCAGAGTGGTAAAACCTGTGAGCATACTGCCTTACACTTGGGGAGTGAAAACACACGTGTCCTACAAGTGCCAGACATTAGTGGTCCTCTCTCTTTACCTGTTTCTCTGGCACACAAACAGATTATATGGTAGTTGAACCTCTTCTCAGAAGGGAGGGCAGGCCTGGCTCCCTTCCAGCAATGAAGTTGCCATTAGCCATGGAGTTGCACATCACAGGAGTGGTCCTTCTCCTGGTCCTTGATTGCATAATTTCACACAGAGCCCTGTGACTGTGACTCTGCAACCATCTGACACTTTACCTGGTAATGTCATAGGTCTCTAGAAAATGCACCATCTGCTTCAGGATGGGCTGAAGAACTCCACATGATCTCTGCAAATAGCCGCCAAACCGCACATATGGCCCAGGACATTTGTGTTTTAAATGGTCATGATACACAAACAACTTCAGACACCAAACTTTCAGTGGCAGCCTAATAGACAAGGTATTGGCTGGTGCCACAGACAGATAAACTTCTGCAGACCTCAGTGCCTACTGATGTGAGCCCTTGCACCAAGGCTATTCAAGAGGCCAGATAAGAATCTGGCTGTAAAAATCGTCCCACACGCAGACAGACAGAATGGTAGAGGCTGAGATGATAACTGTTTTTAAACCCTCTGATTCATTCAAACTACTGTGAGTAAGACCAGCTCTGCTTCCCAGACCTGACTTCGCAAATAGCTGAGGTGAAGGCTGAAGACTTACCAGGACTTTATAAGCTCTGTTTGGTACAGTTCATGCCAGGCACAGTTCAGGACAAGGTTTGCCAAAGCCCTTCATCAGGCTCTTTCACAAAGGCACTGAAACTTGTAGCAAAACCCACACACTTCCCTCCTCACTTAGCACCATTTTCTAGTGAAAATGAACATCACATAGCTGTTAGGAAAATCCCACACCAAACCACTTCTTGTTATGTTAGCTTGATTTTTCCAGAAGTGGTGCCTCTGGCAAGTTTCAAAATTTAAATTTCTGACACACTTCTCATTTCATCAAAGCTGTTTTTTCACTAACTTTTTTTCCTAAGCTGTTACAGCTCCCTGAGGAATTTGGGGTCTCTGCAGATTCCTCCAGCTTTCCTGCTCCTGATCATGAGACTCACTGAATACTACAGAACCACAGAAAAGCAAGGCTGGATCCTTTGTCCCTGGCAAGATCAGCTGCAGACATGCCATTTCTGACAGATGTCCTGATAAAACATTAGCTTGTTCTTAAACACCCATAGCACCTGTGTGGTATTCAGCAGCCTTCCCGAAGTGCTTCAGCCTTTTTTGCTCATGCCTGACTCAAGCCTTTAGCTCAATCTGTCAATAAAAACTCCTGAGTCTTTCTGTGGTCAGTGGAGGCTGAGCAGAGATGGCTCAGTTTGGGGTGCCCATGCCCTGGGCAGTGTGGGTCAGGCAATGTGAATACCTGTGGTGTGCATTTCTGCATTGTACCAGACTGATTGGAATAGAGCTCTTCTAAGGCTCTCCTCCTGACCACCATGGTGTGGTAAAGGCAAAAGGGGTGAAGCACATCTGGCCAGCTCTGCTGTTGGTCGCTCAGAGAGAGTGACTGGTCATGGTGCTGCAGGTGCAGACTTGCAGAGATGAGCAAGAACAGGTACTTTTTTTTCCCCATTAAAGTTGTTTGACAAAATTCCTCTTCTTGGTACCAGTTAGTATGAAAGCTGCCCATACACACACACCACAACACCCAAGAAAACAAGAGCATCTGATCTCAGGCTAGTCCTCAGCCACCTTACATCTTCCCTTCCTGCTATCAGTCTGGGCTGTTGTGACCTCTGCATCGCATGGCGGAAGAATCATTGTCCTTTTCTTGTTACAGAGTTAATACTGGCCATTTCAGATGAAGTGTGATTTATTTGTGGACAGGTTAACTACACCTGCATCATTCTGGCAGAGTGAAAAAAAAACATTTCCTAAGCAAAGATTTTGCGACCTACTTGCTAGGGTACTATGATTTCCCAAACAAGCTGGCAGCATTGTACAGGACGACACTGAGCTAAATATTTCATGATGTAAAATAGTTTTAGGTGCCTAAGCAATCTTCAGAATAAAAACATTTTGTCTGGTGTAATGAGACAATGAGCTGTCTGTGGAAACAGTGTCAATCCTTTGAGGAATGGTCTGTTTCTCCATAGTGCCATGGCACAAAAACCCTCTGCTGTAAGCAGTGTCCCTGGCTTTGTTCAGGGTCACTGCTGTGTACTCAAGGAAAGGCTCTTGGTTTGGATTGCCTGAGGGGGTTTCTTCTTTTCAATTATTATTTCGCTACTTAGACTGTACATGTTTTCATAGCCTACACAGACTTTGCAGTGGATCTTAAAAATATGTAGAGCTGTTGGGTTTTTTTCCCTTTTCTTTAATATTCAGTCACTTTTAGGGATCATGCACTGTACAGCACAGTAAACAAGCAGGTAAGGCTGTGGGGCAGTGAGACTGCTGCGGACAGCCCATCCTGCATTGATTAATTATTATTATTGTTGTTGGTTTTGCTATTAGTATCAAAATGTCTAACAATGGCAATAAACACAGAAAGTGGTTTAGGTTAGCTTCTATCAGCATCTCCCTTTTTAGTGAAGCAAGCTCCTTGTTGGAATTGCTTCCTGCTGCAAAAGATTATTCTGAACCACTTCTTCCATCATGCTCCCAACAGACACTTTCCAGGTACTGTAGCTCACCAAACACTCCTTGGAACTGTCAGATACGTCTTTTGTGAAGAGCTCCTGTTTTTAACAATATATTAATATTTCAAGCAGATACTTGGCAAGTTCTCAGATTTTGCCAGTGGGTCCTAACATCTTTGGAAAAAAAGGAGATTTATGGGCAGTGCTGGTGGGTGGAGGGGTGGACATCAGGCATGTAAAAAGCATACCTTGTGGTTTGAGTGACGCATGAAGTATAATCACAGATGGTAGTGGGGTGTGTTCCAGTCACCGTGACAAAGATAAAAGGCAGAAGATTTGCGATACTAATTATTTATGGGAGCCTGATGTTCAGCTATGCAACCCTGCTGTGGGTAGATCGCCTTTCAGAAAAGTACCGTAACGCTAGCTGTCGCCCCAAAAACATCCGCTCCGTTATTTTTGCACAGATGAATAGTGACATTGCAGAAGTAGTACTTGTGGTGCCCGTGTGACTGGGGTGCAGGGCACTTGGGGGTTGCTCCCTGTGCTCCCCATGTAAGTCATGTTTTACCACAGAGCCTCCACAGAACAGGGACACGTGTAGCTGCCCGAAAAAGAGAGTCTCAGTCATCCTGCTCCACCCAGAGTGAAACTCCGGATGGATACAAGTCCTCTCTTTCCTGCCCTTTCTTTTGCCCTTTCTCTCATCCCTCTCCCTTCGCCCCAGGTTGCAGCCTGGCCCCTTTTAATGTGTCATCTGCCAGGCACCTTTTAGCTCACTATTGTCAGATGGCTTAGACAATTATTGCCTTGCTCTCTGCTCATTCTTACCCACAAACCCGCTAGGCTGAAGTAAGGTGGATTTTTGCAAAATTTAGTCTTTTTTTTTTTTTTTTTTTTTTCATACAGATTGGTTGCTAGATCTGGCATGACAGCAGGAGCACAGCTGCAGGAACAAATAAGGGGGTGACTTTGTAAGCAGGGTCCTGCAGCAGGGCTGCCACATGTGGAAAGCAGAGCCCTGGTCAGGAATGTGATGGGCTGAGGGGAGCCCTTCACCCACCCCATTCTGCTGAGTCAGTGTAAAAGCAATGTCATCCCCAAGTATGTCAAATACAGAGGGAGTCTCTGGCTTCAGCTTAAAGTCATTTCTGAGCTGACAAACACAAAAGTGGACTTTTCTTGGGGTAAGTTTATTTGGGCAATGCAGTCTTTTTATTTCCTCCGATGTAAAGTCAAATGTACACATGCACGAAAAGGAGAGTACCAAACCAGGGCATGTAGATGCCACAGCTTAAATATCTACATCTGAGTGAGCCACCTCAGGTGCCACGTACAGCTCATGGAGTCCACAGCACCATTGAGCTTACCTGAAAGTATGAGGACATCCTCATTCGTTTAAACATCCTCACTTGTTTAAACAGTGAGCACTGCTAAAACAAAACAAGACAAAAACCAAGTATTATCTGTAAAGACTAGTTTAGAAAAAGAGTTGCTCTGTGTTAACCTCCAGTCAGAAGTCAACTGCTGGTGTTCGAGCTAGCAGACATTGTCTTCAGAGCTGAATTCAGAGAGGGAGACAGGCAGGAGAGCCCACCTGTGATCCACAGGTACCTTTTTCCATTTTTTAGTTTTACCACACAGTACTTTTT
Organism: Pterocles gutturalis; assembly: GCF_000699245.1. Lineage (NCBI taxonomy): Eukaryota > Metazoa > Chordata > Aves > Pterocliformes > Pteroclidae > Pterocles > Pterocles gutturalis. The sequence goes on along the minus strand of NW_010133528.1, from coordinate 7,737 downwards.
ATGCAGCTGTAGAACCAAAGAAACTACTACACCACTTCTTAAAATGAAGTTCATCCATGCACAGACTGGGCTGGGCTGACACAGGCTTGCAGAAGGTTTTAAAGTGGAGCTGCTTAAAGCATGCTAGTGGATGGCAGGTTATTTGCATGTCAGAAAACGTTCCTGGTGGAGACAAGCAACCATAAACACTGACCCTTTACAAGCCTGCTTTCATGCTCAAAGAAACCTGATGCTCAGCCATGTGGAGGAATCAATTCTTTCCTCTCCATAGCAGAAAGCTCACTGAAATGGAAAGCAGCTCTTACAGCTGTGTGCTCCAACTGGAATTATTAACTATATTTTAATAGCTGGCAAAATTATGTATTCACTTAATCTGTTATCATGTAAATAATTTGTACTAAATGCACTAAACCATCTTTTGCAAGATTAGATTGGACTAGATGTATACTATAAAAATTACTCTTAATGAAAATGTTTAGGTCTGAAAGAGGATTTAAATATTATTTTTTATCTCTTTAGGGCCTTTATATAAAGGAGAATCTGATCCTTTATGTTTAAATGGTTTAAAGCATCCAGATTAAACAGCACTACTCAGGAATTTCTGAGTTGCCATTAATAGCATTAATTTGAAATACAGAGGAAGAATAGCTATCAAAACATAAATTTCCAGGCATTTTCTAATTCAAACCTATCTATCTCACTTTCCTATATTAGAAGACAGGATTTGTACACTAAATTAACAGACTCTTAAAATAAGACAGTAAAAGCAGAGGTTATAAAACGTATAGTTTACCTGAGCTGCCTTGAGAAGTCCTTCTGTATCACACACTTGCCTGGGCTGAGCCTTTAAGGCTAAATTAGTTGGGATTTAACAGGAAAACAGTGCCACAGGCTTATCAGACACCAGACAGGCATGGCTCCCTGCAAGGACACCCTCCTTCATGCTGTCCCTGCCTTTGGTGGTGGTTCCTTCCCCAAGCGAGGCCCACCCAGCCCCAGCCAGCTGCCCTGAGCCTGTCCCATGGTTTCTCCTTCTGCAAGGGTGGTTGAGCCCGACCTCTGGGGCAGGAGAAGGCCCTGACTTCTGGGGGGCAGCTCAGGAAGCCAGTTCTGGATGGAAGTCGAGTGCATTGCCTGCGGGAGCTCTGGTGAGGCTGCTCCAGCTGCTGTCCTGCCCAAGGACTTCCATGGGTGCCTTCCTCTTCTTCAGCTCATCTCCCTTGATGTGTTATGGAGCCACGTGCAATGGGGCTTTGGTGGATAGCAATGTAACTATCAGATGGGCAGGCTGCACTGAGAACAGACATTTCCCCATGGAGACCATTGGTGTCACGGGTCTTCTCCACCCTCTCTCCGAGATTAAACCTGCGTCTTCCCCCTGCCGTGGTGGGAAAGAGATGCCAGGGGTTGGCCCAGAGGGGTGAGAGAGGTGGGAGGAAACATATTCAGTTTGCTTCACTATATTCTTGGCACCTGAATCAATTGCCAGCCTACTCCCCCTCTGGAATCAGCTTCCAGCCCTGGCTTTCAAGCCCATGACGCCACAGCCCAGGAAGAGACCTAAACCTGTGCTCAGCTCTGGGAACTGTACGTGCTCATGGAATGTCTCATGGAGCATGGACATTCACACACATTAAAATCTTTTCCTGACCCAGGGGTCTTAAGCATATGTTCACAATTTAGGGATCAGTTCCAGGGAAATCGGTTTATAGTTTGGAAGCCGCTTCCCAGAACAACTCAGACATTTGCTCTCCTTGAGATATTGATACTCAGCCTGATGAGGAGTCTCAGGTACAAGTTTGGGGAGGTCTGAAAGATGCAAATTGGAGGAACCACTGAGATGTCCAGGTTTGGCAGCAGCCCTTTTCCTTTCAGAGCAGAGGGAGGTGGCTCTCTGCAGTGAAGTGATGCTCCCAGAATGAGCTCCTCAGCCCAGCTTGGGAGGGCACAGTCCTGCCTCTACCATGTCTCCTCCTCACTTGTGGACATGCATCATCGTTAAAGGTGATTTAACAACCCTCAAGCCTCTGCTGGGGGTTTTTATCCATTTACTGGGGAATCTTGCACACTCTTCAGTACATTTTATTTTGAAATAAATAATTACGCCACTTCCACCTATATGCTTAGGTGATTTTAAAATGTGGTTTTATGTTCTCTGAATGGTGAGTTAAAACTGTACAAGATTTTATATTCTGAGAAAAAGGTCTGCATTTTTTAACTAGCCATTAACCCCAAAATCACTAGCTCCCCAGAGCTGTGAGACCATTTTGTAAAACACACAGTGAGGTGGCAAGCCTAGTTCTTGCAAAGGAAGCCGCCTGCACCCCTCTCCTCTGTAACCCCGTTAAGGTACAGCAGTGTGCAGGCAGGGAACAAGCGTTATGGTTGGGGATACCCCTGCCAGGTCTGGGTGAAGTGACTCCAGTGTTCGCATGGGTACTCACACTGCCCAGGCCGCTAGGCAGAGAGAGAAGAGGCAGCAGGATTTTCACCTTTGCAAAAAACCTGATGTATCCCATTTGTTTGTTTGCTAGTGAAACATGAGTTGGCTTCCCCAATTTCGGCAGTGAGCAAGCTCACGTTTGCATAATTATATGGGCTCTGCGTTTCAGTCCTCTGTAATTTTTTTTTCTTTTTTCTTCATTTCACAGAAGTTCATTGAGTATACTGGAATACCTGAGGGAGGTTAGTCCCTTTTGATCCAGAGACATGGCATCTCACACCATCAGTCCAAAACAGGAATCCAAAAAAACCCCAAAGTGTCTGCTCAGAGACTGCCTTACATACCTCTCCTTGATCTGTTCATTTGCTGTGGACTGTATGGCTCCTCTCCTGCCTTCAAAGGCTCCTCCTTTCCCACAGCTTAAGTCTGGGTGTCAGGGTCAGCCACCTACCTGTTGATGGCTGAGTCCCTGCCCTTACAAATCTCTTTCCTGTATGAGAGCTAACACCCTGCTCGAGGTTCTCCCATGCTGGAGAAGGTCACTTTGGTTCCACCACCGTAGGTCTTCTACTAAGGGGTGGTACAAGAGAGCATAAAACCTAAGCTGCATGAGCTGAGCGTGGGTCACGATGATCACAAATGTGTTGGGAAGTGCCTGCTTCAGAAATAGGAGCCAAGCATGCCTAGTAGCCTATAAATAAACAACTTTGGGGCCCGGGCTTTCAGACACATGTATGTGTCACAGAAATGCCTGTTACAGCTCTTCAGCACTCTAAAACTGAAGTTATAGCTACAGTCACATGATGGGGAGCAAGAGTGCAAGGAGACCCGAGGTGTGTAGCAGGTCACATATGGCATTTGTAAATTATGATAGAACAGCCTCACCCTCACAGACAAATTAAAGAGCTTGCGGGAGGCTACCTGTGATCCTGGTCTAATCTGTCAGGCTACATCTGTCTCATTTTTGGCCAACAGGTACTGCCTCTCAAGGTGACAGCTGTAACCTAGTCTGTCTACAGTCATCTGACAGACTCTCTAGCTGCCTCAGTTGCCCTGCCTTCTGCATCCAGAAACGCAGCCTTGAGCACTCCCAGTGGCCATGTGGCTGAAGGGATCAATCACTTTCTATGACTATCAAATAAAGAAAGAAGCATGGGCTAAACTGTCATTAAATAAAAAAGCAATGAAGGTGTGATTGTGGCACCTGTCAGCTCAGCATGTCTCACGTAGAGATAAGCAGTATAAGCACAAGGTAGCCTGAAGGTTAGATGGACTGACAGTGCTTAATTTCTCCAGGGATGTGCTTTAGATGAAGTGTACTCTAAGTCACAGTCTCCCCTGCCTCTGTGTAAGAAGCTGGCAGGATAAAGCAGGCTCATGTAAGCGTGACACCTTAACCTTGCATGAAGACATGCTTTTAGGGCTTGCTGCCTCAAAGGCTTGTATATCTTATTTGTGCAAGCCTAGACACCTCTGTTTGGTATATTTAGACTTCCCAAAAAAAGGAAAGCTCTGAGGAGGTTTTCCTGGCGTAACTCATTTGCCTAAATCCAGTCTCCTGAATCCATTCCTCTGCTCATTCACAGGTCCATTTGCCTTCACAAAGCAACATGCACAGGTGGCAAATCTAGACAATCTCTTGGGGTGTGGTGCATGTTTCTGTGGATAACTCTTCCCATGGCCATGCTACTGTCAGCAAACCCCACTCCACCTCTCTTCCTTCCTGAGCCCCCAAATGCTCACCTCCACTACAGCAATACAGAGCACATCTGGCTCAGCTGGGCTGATACAGCTCCACCCAAGTCTGTACTGAGAGAATTTAGCCCCCTAAAAATACTATTAAAAAAAAAATACAACCCAACCAGTTTCCCTGCTTGGTTCAGTGTGTGCCCCCTACAAGCAAATGTAGCAATGCAAGTAGTGGGAACACAGCATTGGAAACTACTGGTGTAGGTGGGGAAGTTGGCAGAGGATCTTCGAGCTGAAGTGGCCACAGAAAGAAAATCTGTGGTATCACACAAAGCTGCCCACACCACAGGAAGCTGCCATGGTCAGAAGGTTTCAGGCTAAGCCTCTGTGTTTGCAGCCATCCACTCCCAAGACATCAGAAGAAAAAACAGTATGACAGGTTAATGGGGATGGCCAGAGAATTTTGAGCATGACTGTGGGCTTTTCCCCAAAAGAGTTTCTTGCCTAGCATATGTCTAACACCACACAGAGCCCACAACTTACACACAGATCCGCGTTATCTGGTGTGGGAAGGTGGCCAAATGACTAAAATAAGCGGGAGAGTTCATTGGCAGCCTCCTGCTTCATCTGGGTTGTAACATGATCCCTACTTCACCTTTTTTCTCTTGATAAGAAGGCATGCGATGTGCCTGAGACTCAAGTAACAAGGAGAGTTCAGTCTCATGATAAAGGGGAACAAAGTATTGGGAATAATCTGTGCATGAGGAGCAATACTATTTTGAGCACAACCAAGGATGGTACTTGTTCAGTTAACAAGCAGGTCAGTGTACAAGCTTTACATTTGAAGCTCTGATCTGTTCTTCAGAAGAGAATCAGGAGGTCCGTACGGAAGAAGGAAATCACACACCACAGAAAAGAATAAAGGAGTCTTTCCTCTGAAGTCTCTCCCTCATAATTTTAACTGAGGCACAGAAGAGGAGACATTTTTAAACAAATGCAAACTGCAGGACTAATACAGAGGGATGGTTATCCCAAGCTTAAAATGTGGAGCAGGCTGGCATTTAACTGTGTGGTGAGATTTTGGGCCCTCCTTTTTGCTTTGTTTTTGTACAGCACCCAGCACAACTGAGCCGTTGACCTGGCCGGCTCCTCAGTGCTGCAGTAATTAAAAATATTTGTTTAAAAATAAATGTGGCTATTGCTTTTAAGAGGTTTCCAGTTAGCATAGATTATTTCAGCAGAGTCTCATGTACTGTGGAAAAGCTCCTGAAACGTTTTTTTATGCTGAAGAATAGTTATGAGACTTACTAATTAACATGAATCCTTGCTTAATAATTTCCCTGTTAGCCAGCTAAAAGATGCTAACACTCCTTATTTAGCCTTTCAATATCTCTTACTTTCATACATCACCAAAAGTAGAGGTCTACCATTAAGCTGTGAAACGGCTTTGTGCAGACCTGGGTCTGTTCTTCAGGACCTCTGTCACCAGAGGATCACTATCCCTTTCCGCATCCTGACCAGTTCAGTTCAGGGAAGCGTACCACCTTGGGATCAGCCTATTCTTCAGGCTACCATCATGGTCTCTGAACAGCTGGCTAGTACTTATTCTCATGGTTAAGTCTTTTATAGCACTCCAAAGGGTCAAGAAGTCAAGACCTCTGGTTGCTAAACGTGAAACAACAAAAAAGTGAGTCCAGAGTCGTGAACCTCTGTCAGGGTTTAACCACAGTTGACAATAAGCACCACGCAGCTGCTTGCTCACTCCTCCTTGGTGGGATGTGGAAGAGAATCAGAAGAGTAAAAGTGAGAAAACTCACAGGTTGAGTTAAAGACAGTTTAATAAGTAAAGCAAAAGCTGCACACACAAGGAAAGCAAGGAATTCATTCACTACTTCCCATGGGCAGGCAGGTGTTCAGCCATCTCCAGGAAAGCAGGGCTCCATCATGCCTAACGGTTGTTTGGGAAGACAAACACCATCACTGCAAACTTCCCCCCCTTCCTTCTTCTTCCCCCAGCTGAGCATGATGTCATATGGCATGGAATATCCCTTTGATCAGCTGGGGTGGGTCAGCTGTCCCAACTGTGTCCCCTCCCAGCTTCTTGTGCACCCCCAGCCTGCTCGCTGGTGGGGTGGGGTGAGAAGCAGAAAAGGCCTTGACTCTGTGCGAGCACTGCTCAGCAGTAACTAAAACATCCCTATGGTATCAAAACTGTTTTCAGCATAAATCAAAAACATAGCCCCATACTAGCTAGTGTGAAGAAAAATAACTCTCTCCAGGCCAAAACCAGCACAACCTCCTTCTGAAGTGCCTGCAATCCCATGCAAAAGAGCAGGAAAGTGGTCCCTTTTAATTGAGTTCATCCTGGAGACAAACTCTGCTGTGCTATTCCCCCGTATCTTACAGCGGCTCCCTTGGCATGACAGCAAGGGACTTTGGCCCCTGAAATGCCTTCCTGACTACTCCTGCTGACCTCAAGGCTGCTCGTGCAGAGCCAAACTTTGCTGTCCCTTCCCAGGAGCTGAGTTTCTGAGAACACTCTCTGCTGCATATCAGCCCCTCTTCAGAGGTGATGAATTGCTGCTGATAGTCCTCTTCAAGTGAGACAAATAAACCAGGAGGAGCTGTGTAAGGCTTTGACATTGATTGAGGCATGCTGTGGTTATGAACCATCATGTGTCTGTCATTAGCTATTAATTAAGCTAAGTAAAAGATAAACATTGGCTTTAGGAGCCATCCCTAGTCATTAAGAGTTTGCTCTTACTGTATATCCACACCCTATCATCTGCAGAAAGCAAGTAAAGTAGCTCTTAATTTCTCTGGCTATATGTGTCAAACAGTACTTGCTCTTAACTTTAGAGAATGTCATCTTACATGTGGTATGTCTGAAATTTCATGCCATGCCCAATTTTTAGTAACCTGCATACTGTCAGACTACACCAATGGCAACTAAAGCTGTCTGGGAATCATCTGGGAGTCTGAAAAGGATTTCCAGGAAAACCCTTAGCATGATCATACAGTGCATTATTTGAGTCGGCGCTGGCCAATCTTCTTGACTCTGAAGCCAAAAGCATATTTTTGGCTGGCATGGGGCTTCCCCACAGCTGCTGCCCCTCACCCCTCCTGCAGCCCCTGTGATGGCTCCCAGCAGTCCCAAGGCTGCGGGAACCTGTTGGGAACAGGCTGGACACACACTCGTGCCCACCTTTCACCCCAGCTGCCTCTTACTGTGATCCTCACCCATTGCCTCCAGTCCCCAAGTGCAGACGTGCCCATGATGGCAAAGATTGAGCCACATGTGGGTGGCAGTGATAGCACTCCATGGACTCATTCACCAGCCTGCGTCTCGCTCAGACCTCTTCTAATGTGCCAATGTGCCAATGTCTTTCCCATCCATCCCATGGGTTAGAGGATGGCTGAGTCATTTTTGCAGGTGAGCCACCACCACATGTTCCACCTTCTTGTGTCCAGCCATGGAGAGGTATCCTTTCTCAGTCCATGGCAGAGGACCTGGCCTTCTCTGGCTCTCTGCTGCTGTGTCAGTGGGCAGGCTCCCTTCTGGTACCACTATTACTCCAACATTTCACAGAATCACAGAATCACAG
>NW_010133527.1:0-23804 GCF_000699245.1 Pterocles gutturalis | reverse complement strand
TCCCCCCGCCGCGCCCTCTCCGCGCCGTCCCGCAGGTTTTGCCCCTTTTCTCCCATTTTCTCCCATTTTCTCCCACCTCTTGGCCAAGGCCGGCAGCTGACAATTACCTTCCTCTCCTAGAACAGTTTCTGACGGCGAGTCTATCCTCTACAAACGGTAAACCTACAAGATTGCAAAATGCAAAGATGTATTTTCTTCTTAAATTTCAAATTTTAACTTGGATGAAGGTGGGGAAAAAACAATTTCTTTACTCATAGCAACGTGCCTACAAACTACAGAACCTAGAAAGTCACCGGCGCCAGTCCCAGCATCCCCAGAGCATGGAGCGGGTCTGGTTCCATCCTTTATTGAGCGCAGAAGGCGTCCAGGGCGCACACGCGGGCTCTGTGCAGTTATCTGCTGGGATTCCAGCCTCCTCCCCTTCTCAACAGCACCAACAGGTACAGGAGCCACGCCCGAGCAGGATTACAGACGGACCGTGAACAGCACTCTCCATCAAGTCATACCTGACAGAAGAATTTTTAAAAGTTACAAAGAACAAACAGTTCCAGGGTCCCAAGATACTCTGATACTAAAACAAATAAAGGGTGAAGAAGATGCTTAGAAGAATCGCTACCCGGTAAATACCAAACCCGTCTGTTCCATCAGGTGAGCGTTCCCCTGCTCCCCGCAGGTCAAGCAGCGAAGTCCCAAATCACTGATCAATGGGCTGAAGGAGGAAAGCACTTCGTTACCGTGGTACATTAATTGATCTGAATCAGTCAACGACATTTCACCATACACCAGGGAACTCCGGCAGCTTACTTCTCCACCACTGGTCTTGTTTTGCTCCTTTGCATCACCTTCAAGATGCACACACACAGGGATCAGGCTGTCTAAGGTGTGGATGTTCCTTTGACAATTTGCGAGTAATTCCGAAGCTGTTCTCTGCTCTCACTGCTTCTGTGCTCTTCTCAAGGCACCATTAACGGGAGGAGATGTAGAACCTGCACTGAGAGAGCTCACAACTCACAATTACAATCTGTAGTTCACTTGACATTGATAAAAACAAAGCTTAAAACTGATTAAAACACAACTCTGGAGCTGCAAGCCAGGTTTTAACCTCTCTGGGCAACAAGCAGCTCTGCTGCCGAACCCCCTCAGGTCACCGAGCGTGCACACGCCTGCGGTCACCCCAGAACAAACGATCTCTGTCACCGACAGTCCTGAGAGCTCTCCCTGTCCCCGATTTACATCAAACACGTCAAATGCACCTGAGGCTCCAGAAAACATCACCATTAGTGGGTTTTTTGCATATTTGCACAACTTCAGTGGCTGCTCCCTCTGCCCAGCACCCCGCCCGCATTCACGGGAAGACACGCCGGAAGGTAAATGTCCAACTGACATTTTATTCTTTTTACATTTATGACTGAGATTAACCCACATTGAGCAACAGGCTCCAAAACACACCCTGAAGCACAAAGTGGTTTTTGCCAACTGTGTCGTTACGTGTCACAGCTGTGTCAAAACGAGGGGTCCCAACGAGTGACCCACCCCTGGGGACTGTCGTCTGACGCTGGAGGAGAACCTGATGAGCAGACTAAGTAAAAACTGCAGGGAATTAACAGCAACTACATTGGCATCCGACAACCGTGAAGCAACGATGAGACCGCCATCACCAGTTCTAACACATTAAAATTGCTCAGAACAGCACAGAGAGTTTTAAGAAGAGGCTTGAAGAGGCACAGAGAACACCTGCGCCAGCCCTGGGAAGAGAGCACGTGCTGCGAAGGCTTATCTGCTTATCTCTTGTGAGGTCCGGAGGCTTGAACTACACCGTTCGATTTGTTTGGTCTTTAAAAAGGCCGTACTCATAAAACATGAGCGTTGTCAGCCATATTCTGCAACACCGCTGCACAATGGATTCCTTGCACTAGGACTACAGGAAACAATGAAAGTGTGCTGAAAAGAAACGACACAAACTTTGTAAATTAAGCAAAATCCATCCTTGCCTGGATGTCTTTCAACCTCTCAATAAAGTGCTTGTTTTGCTTTAATCATCCAAGTTTTGCCTTCATCCAGGATCAAGCTTAACGAGTAAATGAATATTTTGTTTCAGAATTCATACCTATGTGCATATAGCTGCATGTACGTGTGTGTAGGTGTGTGTGTGCACACAAGTATTAAAATCAAAACCATGCCCAAACCAAGATGTTATCAACTCTTTTTCCTTGTATTCTTTTAGACAATGTTTAAGATTGGGATAACTTAATTTTAAATAAAGGTGGGAGATCAGGCAGGAAATAAAGATAACACCACTTCTTTTTCAAATGCCACATTTAATGTTTTCACCACTGTACTTCAAATCTACATTTTACAAAGTGACCAGCAAGTGTGCCACATTAACTGACCAACCTCTGAGATTTTACCTTTCATACCAGTGTCTTCTTGGGCTCTTTTAATCAAACACGTCTCTCATTCAAGTGAATTGAAATGCTTCAGTTGGTTTTATTCTCAGGAGCCTCATAAAAAACAAAGATATTGCACCATCTTTGTTCAGTTATTCAATGTTCGTCTCTTTCACAGCAAATAATTACTTCATTGAAGTTAAAACTTCCAAACATAACTTACTAATAGTTTCCAATTTCAGCTCAGATCACTCTTGTTGAAAATACTCTGCTAAATACAGATAACTTACAATAACTTTAACAGTTAATTGTCCATAACAAACACCACGGTTCTTCTCCAGACCAATGCTCAAATTTTAAGACCACCCTTTAGTATTTCTTTGTACAGGTGAAAAACAGTCTTCAATTTTCTAGTCTTGTTTTAAATATAAAAGTTGGAAGGGACATTCAAGTTTCAAGTCTCCACACTGAACTTAAAAAAAAAAAAAAATCATGTGGAGGTAAACAAACCAAGTTGTATACTCCAGGAGGTAGAGGCCTTCAATTTGTGTTCATATATACATATGCACAGAATTCAGTGTTCCAACAGAAAAAGAATTAGCCAAAAAGTAATAAAAGTTATTTACTACTGTGACATTTCAAGACTTCCACAGCTTCGCCTAAAGACACAAACACAATTAACATAATTCCCTATGTGCTTTTTTTTTTTTCTCCTTTTCTTTTTTTTTTTTTTCTCTCAACTGTCCAGTGCAGGAAAAAGTTCTCACAAAATTTCACAGACCTAAAATGTGCAAGCTAGTTCCTCTCTATACAGCAATGATGTCAGGGATCTCTGAAATTAGCCCATCAATGGAATTATTTACACACATAGAAGATGCATGCTGGGGGGTTTTATGTAAGAAAGAGCAGAAAAACTTCTAATAAAAATAGATTAAATATATATATATTTATACTGGGTAAGGAAACAGAACTTTAGTCTCTCCTAGTCACAAACTCATTCTCTCTACTCACAACATTTGATTTTAGAACAGCACACATCACCATCACAGCTCTAGTGAGAAGCTATTTATAGGATTTGACCATCAGGGGATGTGCCCACTCACCGTGGCCACTGTCACCTGACGTGACTTCATGATTGGTCGCAGTCAAGTTTTCTGTATTCCTTAGTTTTAGAAAACCCAAAATCTTCAGGAATGGCTCAATATCAAAATGTATGTCTATCTTTTTGTACAATCTCACTTCAATAAAAAAAAAGAAAAAAAGAAAAAAACCTCCCCAAATTTGGTTCAATTCTGTTTGTTCTGAGCTGAGCCATCACAGCTGCACTAGAATTCATAAAACACGTGCAACTCTGGGTAAAATATTTTCTTCTAAAAGCACAACCACTTTACAAGATTAAAAGTCTAGTACATTTCTAAATATTATTCATATTGTACAAGTAGTGGTTGTTAATTTAAAACTTCATTAGTAAAATTACAGTACAAGCATGATTAACCTCCAGAATTGCAAATCCCAGACTCCAGTGGAAAGCTACATTACATCTTCAGTAGTACATTATCTTCCACTTTATTCCCAAACCAGGGGAGATGGCGGCATCTCAGATGGTTGAGCAACCGTGGAACTAGAAAGCAGGCGATACAGAAAATCAGTGTTCATTTGCAATAGCTCACGGACAAGAAAGTTAATGCTCAACCAGTCAGCAAACATTTCAAGGAAAACAAAAAAACCATCAAAACTAAACCAAAACCACCCAAACCGCCCCAGGACCAACAGTTACCCACACCACCACCAAACACTTCGCTGTGCCTTATTCTCTCAATGATTCTTCATCTGTCAGTCATTCACTTCAATGGTTTTACAGTGCAATGCTACAATCAGAATTCAGCTTGTCAATCCTTCAGTTCTAGTTTTTAGTCTGACTTCTGTACTTCTCTGCAAAAATATGACTTGAAACTTTCGGACATTTTACTTAAACTCCAGAATAATTCATGGCACTATTTTTAAACTGTAACCATACATGTCCTTAAGGTATTTTTTTGCAGAAGTTATCTATGGGCTTTTCCTACTCTCAGAAACTTAAAGCATCAAACATTTTGGCTGTGCGAATTCTGTACTACTAATAAATGTGAATTAATATCAGATGTGATTACATACAGTTACCTAATAAAGCTCTTAAAAGCAGCAGACTGAGGGTTGATGCAGAGAGGCACTCTGTTTCCTTTCTGCTGTTCCAAAATGAACTGATGGATTATTTCTGTGCAGAGGAGAAAAATAAAGAACACCATACCGTTAACACTTTTCGCTTCAGTAAAATACGATGTAGACTGGAGGAAAATCTATCTGCCTTTGCTGGAAGTTCATTTTACTAGGGGTGAGAGAACTCCAGCATCCCTAACCTGCCCCACCCCAGAGCATCAATGCACACAGAAGGGTACGTGCACGCGCCGCTCAGGAACCATCTGCAGCAGCCGTGTCCTCTCCCAGGCGTCAGGACTGATTCTCCTCCTGACAGCGCGTCACGACCCAGAGCGCATCCTCCACATCGCCGCCAGAGCCGCCACGGCACCGGCAGCGGGGCTGATGGCAGCAGCTGCTCTCAGGGCACTCGTCGGGGACGTTTCAACGTGGGCAGCCGGTGACAGATCAGAGGAAATGAAGCAGGAGAACCACCAGACTGCTCAGCCCTGCTGACGCTGGCCCTGCTGCAGGACAGCCACCAGGATAACACCTCGCGCCCCGGAAAGGCCACACTGGTGATTTCCTTGTCGCTGCTGGTGCGACCCTTCAACAGCAGAGCAGCACGGGGAGCACCGGCAGCAGAGAGGAACGCTGTTACAGTTCGAAACCGACAGACGTCTGCATGTCAGCTAACACGTGTGGTATTATATTATGTCAGAACAAATAGTTCTGTTCTTCTAGTGAAAATAAATTATTTCCAGTATCTACTATGTAAAAATACCTAAAAGAAGAAACCCTGCGGGTCAGCACAGACATCCAGGCTGCACATCCTCACCACATGCTCCAAAGGATGGAGCGGGAAGACAGAGGCAAAGGTTAACTCCTACTCACCTTTCACCTGCCGAACAGAACTGAGGTTCTTCTCAAAAGTGTCATCAAATTTGGGATTAGTGATGGGTTCAAAATCACTAGTATAAACTCTTCCAGTGGACGTGGAAAAACAACATTTACACATACAAGTGTGGTATCGCAACCGCCCTTCATCCAGATAGGGGTGAGCTAAGGCATCCTTAGCAGATATTCTTTTGGACTGAAACAGTGCAAAGAAAAGAAAAGAAATAAATGAAGAAAGAGTTAGGATATTTTCAGAGGAACTGAAACAGTCTAAAGAATACTTACTCATCAATTAATTCCCAATTGCTCCATAAAGCCCCAAGCCCACTGACGGGTTAGGTCACACCAGGGAACGTGCAGCTCTGCACCCAGTGCCGCTAGGGGGAAGGTTTTACTCAGAAACAAGCAGCGTCGCGGAGACGACACTGACCTTTCCGCCCTACAGCTAATGACAGAAAATGCTGCTAATAAGATTTTTAGAAATATCTCTTCCAATAATTACGTTCTCCAGATAACCTTAAAGTTATGACTCCCACAATAAACCAAAATAAGCGCAAAGAATTTCATGGGAGCACATACAGCATTTTGTAGGTCCATACTCTGCAAAACATTGTAATGTGTCCTTTAGCACATCTTTAAAGTAAAACTCGGATTTAAGCATCACTGATAACAGAATAATCCAGGATACGGCATCTGGAGTTCTGACAAACACTTTATACATGGAGTTTCAGACAGCAAGTGGTGCAGGAAGTGCAGGAAGAAGGTGGTTTAAATGATAAAGTCTGCTGGCACATCACTACGACTTTTTTTTGGGCATAACTCAAGTGAAATGCTCGGTCTCTAGGTGTCCAACACCATCCTCTCAAAAAAGGAGAATACTGTCTGTTTCTGAAGAATTGCAGACAGAAGTGCTACTGCAAATTCAAGGTGTAATCTGTTGTTATGGGTGAATTAAAAACCCAACAGAATAACACACATCAGGACAAAAGCAATTTGCTCAGAGTTACAGAGCAAAAGCTGTGGCAAAGCCTGAAGTACAACCCAACCATCCCAACTCCCAGGATACATTTTAGATGAAATTAAAATCCCCTGTTTTAGGGATTGTCCTGTTTTTTTACAAAAACAAACCCACATTTATTTAAATGTGATTTGGGAATAATAGTATTCTAAGTGTTGAGGGAGTCAGAAAGGAAAAACCCAAGTCTGTTTACAGGGAAGTTATGATTTAACACTCCCATGACTTTGTTCAGTAAAGCGATCTTAAGGTTTAAAAAAATAAAATCAAAAGGTACTGCCTTCTGAACACTTCATCAATTACAAGCTTCCTCCTTTGCAGCTCAGTCAATTTGTCTACTTTTCATTTGAAATGTTCGGGATTTTCCTGTAAAGATGAAATAACTAAGACCATCAATTCAGGTATCAGATCTCCTAGTGACGGTTTTGGATAGTAAGCCCAAGAGATGAAATCCCAAATCCACAGCAGCAATTTTTTATTAGAAAAACAGATGCTCAGTGGAAAAAAGATCCTGTTATGTGACTGTGTGGATGCAGAAGGCATTTTCTGTGTGTTGCAAGACCATGAACACCCACGCGTCTCTAATTAGAACTGCATCAAAGTATCTGATGTTCTGCTACCTACACCTAGCCAGGAAAAGACAGCATGATTCACCAACACCCTCATCTTTCTCACCCTGCTGTAGCTTTCTTCAAAAGACCCCCAGATTTTAAATGCGAAACCCCCTGTGCAGGAGGAAATTAATTGACCAATTATAAGATGATACTATTATGTCTTTTACAGACCCAAACGAACTGAAACGCAAGGGAGAAGTACATCAGCTGAAGCAGTCCTTTACTAAAATATCTGTTTAAGTAGCAGACAACAAAAGCTGTTAAAACAAAAAGTATCAGGAATAATTTCACATCATACTTACTGGATCAAAGACCAACATTCTGCAAAGGAGATGAACCGCTTCGTGGGTAGCTTGGCTGGAAAGCGTATATAGGACAGGAAGGGATGGCTGCAGGGGAAACAGGAGACAGAAAAGTACAGAGAGTTGTCCTGTCAGATCCATCAGCAAGAAAACACTCACAGCACGCGTTACCGTACGGGCCAAGGACAAACTTCTTGGCAAAAAGGACAGGCACTACCCAGCGCTTCCCAGCGAGCCTATAATCGCTGTCACAATACTCAGCAATTGGAGCAGAGATCTAACTGAATTTTTTCCTTAGTTCAGATGCAATCCCTGGACAAACCTATATTTTATTTATTTCTTTTTCTATCCAGACACCACTTTAAGCTGTAGCTGCTCAGGGGTTTGATTAACCGCATCAATTCCAGTATTTCATTTTTCTGATCTCCATCACTGCCAAATTATGGATTATTGTGCTTTTCCTTACCCGGGCGATCCATATCGAACCGGCAGCGACATCCAGCACAATTACGATGACCTTCAGGCACACAGCGTTTTACAGGGAGATAAACAGGCTAGGGGGTTGGGGCACTAACCCGGGGTTAAAAACGCTGGAACAACCCAGAAGCTGGGGGCAGCCGTGCGGCTCCTGCTCAGCTCAGCCCCACAAACCCAGCTCTGCAGATCCCTTCCTCCCCCATCTCCTCGCTTTCCTCGCACTCCCAAGCACGGCAGCCTGCCCAGTCTGAAAGTTTCCAGTTTTAGCTGAGAGTGAAAAAACCCGCAGCACAAATACCGAAGTACAGATGATAAAGACCGGGGACAGCCAGCCTGGGATGGGGACAGGAGCACACAACCCTCCGCACGGCGAGGGACCCGAGGCACAAACCCCGGGCAGCCGTGCCGGGGGCACCGGGATCATCCGGCCGCGGGCACGGAGAGAACCGCTGCTCCAGCCCGGCAGCGCCCAGGACACCCCCAGCTCAACAAGGAGATAGTATTTTAACAAGGTTTTACTCAACATATAAAATTGCCATTTGACAGCTCTTAACATCCTCTCTAGCCTGAAAGGCTCCTTGGACTCTGGAACAAAACGTTAACACTAAAATGGCAAAATGTGAAGAAACCCCTGTCCCCACACTCCTAACATGTGGAAAGAAGTACTGCCTGAAGTTCCCCAAAATGAAAAAAATTAATCAACAATAATGTTACATACCATTAATTTTAAAGCATTAGCTATATCCTAGACTTTCTGAAATGAGCTTCAAAGATTATTTTTTTTTAAGCCACGACAATGTCAGTTTCCAAAGTCAAGTAAAATATTTTCCTGCTTAATTGACATTATTCCTGTTCCTATTTAGTTTAAAGAATGGCAGCAGAGCACATGACAGTCTTCAAAGTAAACGGAGTGTTTCAAAACAAGCGAACAGTTACCCCTCTGAAGTGAAGGTGGGGGAAAAAAAAAAAGAGTAAGATGGGGGAAAGGAAGTCTCAGTTTTCACACTTAGAAGAAAGCAAACCCACAAACCTATTGAAAAAAGAAACCAAAACCCCCAACCGAAGGAAAAAAACTCTAGAGATGAGGACAGGCTCTGCTGCAAAGAAAATTCCTACTCCAGCTACGGAGTGTGTTACTTCCAAATCCAACACTCCTAACGTTTCTTTCTTTTTTTTTTTTAGAGGAAATAAACCATCACAGACACTTGCAGCCACACACACAGCCCTCTGTATTCTTCCCAGGAAAACTCCACCAGCGTTCGCAGCACCAGGGAGTGTTGGGAAGAGCCGCCAGGGCCGGACACCGAGTGCTCCAGCAGCACCCGGGATTAATCACCATCGAGACGGGGGAGGAACACACCAGCCAGCAGAGATGACTAAAGCATCCTGTGTGAGATATAACCAACCCACTGAAAGCCAGCGAGGGCATTGATGGGGCAATGTTCACGGGCCAGCCTAGACCTGATACGACACCTGCACGGATCCACTGGACTTCCAGCACTGCACCAACTCTGCACAGACTTTTAACGGTCATGCAGCGCTAGTATTTGGCAGGCGTCTGTTGCTTCTACCTGCTTAGCCAAGCACACGAGTAGAAGTTATTCATGCTGTACACTTGTCAGTTTATTTAAAAACTCCCCCTCCGCAGTGCCATCGTTCTACGTTAACCCCCGAGCTAAATCCAGCACTGATGCTCCACTGCCGTCTATAGGACATAAAGCTGTAACGTTTGGCAACTTCGTATTATTTCTTATAATTAATAAGTACCATCTACACAAAAAAGCACTGCCATCTAAGCTCTGTGATTAAGCAGGTTTCCCATACTGGGGCAGGAAGATATGATTCCGTTCCTTCTTTACGGAAGCTGCAGGATCCAGTACAAACGAAGGATGCGCTTTTTGTGCTACACTTACGCCTCGTGTCTGCAGCTTGTCTGCCTTTCAGCAGCATCTGGGGACAGCATTTTCTCGGCAAACTGCAACCAAGTCCACTGCTAAAGATCAACTTTATCAATTCACTTCAATTTAGTTTGAAGTAAAATTCTCAAATACAAGGCTGCAAAGAAGTCTACATAGTATGTAAACTTCCATCATGCCAACACACGGTGGGGTGTTTTCTTTACATCAGAAACTTCATGCACTGATCTATTTTTACACAAAGCAGCAAAATGCTTTAGCCCTTAACTCCTACTATGCTCACCTACCTCGATTAAAAATAGTTTGTGCGACAAAGTAATCACCAGCTTCTAGCTTGGTTCTCTCTCCCTATTAATCTAATTAAGAACCGGGTAACATTTAGCTATTTATAACCAGCAAAATCTCCACTTTAAAAGATGAAAAGGCACGAATTTGCATTCAAACATGAAAAGTGCCTGCAGTTGAAAACAGAGAAATATCATTAAAGAAATCAGCCAGATGCACTGTAACCCCTACTTCCAAGTTGCAAACGAGCACACCAGCTCCAGAGCCCGTCAGCTCCTGGGGCACTCCACGAAGAACGAACCTTGCTTTCCTCAAGAGACACAGAACTAACTGCTTACAGTTTATTTCCTATGACTTAGTGGCTATCGGACATCAAATCTTTACCAGAAACTTTTTGCACCATTTCACTTCCCTTGCTTTTCAGTATTCCCGTCTTTCCACGGCTCCAGACACAGAGTTGCAGCAGCTTGGACAAGAAGAGCCCCAGCGCTGGGATGAGAGATCAGAAGACATTCTTGTACCTGTTTCAGTTCTGGCTAAAACATCCTGGTTTAACAAACTGAACAAGACTAACAAATAAATTCCAGAGTTCTTGCTTCCTACTACCAAGAGCACAACTACTGCACTGTGGAATTGTCAAGTGATGATCAAATTATCAGAATTTAAAACCAGTGTATTCTATAAAGTGTCTGGAAGCATCTGTATATTGTTACATATTTTTATATATAAACTATAGTGCATGCATTTTTCCCAGCTTCAATCACTATAAAACTTTTTTTTTTTAAACATCTCAAACCTTGAAAGTGCAGAACTACATGCTTAAAAGTTACAACTCTCCTAGCACGTGATAGCAAAAAAATAGATTTGATTTGTTTTAAAAGTGGTAGAGAAAGTCTTAAGGAAATCCTCCTATTATTAATGTTAAAAGAAAAAAAACCCTGTCATAAAATGGAACAGAGACAACTTGATGTACTGAATCAAAAGTGCCAAGGAGGCAGACCTCCCCCACGTTAATAATACGGCAGAACATATCCTCAGTGCTCATTCCTATGGGAACTACTATTGTGGTGAGCAGATGTTTGAGAAATTCCTTCAACATGCAGAAAATAAAGATGCAAACTTAACTACTGGAAAGATCTGATGTATTAACATGTACAGGTTATTAATTTTGTTAATTTTTTATTATATAACAATCACAAAACTGACCACCTTGGATGGACACCCTGCTCTATTACTGCACTGTGCATTCCCGCACAGGCACTGCTCCTGTCTATTAACCGCACACTTCATTTGCCCTTTTTATTGCCCCGTCAGCACAATTACATCATCCTGCCTTTTTCCCTCTGGCTTGGTTTTTTTGTTTTAATTAGCTTTTACTTCAGTCAGGTTGACAGTTGTATCTCGGTTCTCAGTATCCCGTTCAGTGCAGGTCACTGCCCAGATGCCTGAGGGACCCGTTGGTGATGCGCTGCTGGAGCCTGTTTATGGATCTGGATGACGGGTGATTTCCACCTCTAACACTCCTGACCCTGCCAGTGCAGGAGCACCTCCGGAGCTTTCTGAACTACACTGTCAATCTTCATACACGTCTCTTGTTAATATTATTACTTAAATTTTGATAAACACTGTCGCTTCAAAGAAAGGAGACCTTCAGCTGTACTGAGTCAAACAGCACACACAAGCCAGAAACACACTTTACTAGTGAAAACCACCTTGTGCCAACAGTGCTCGGAATAACTACCCCCCCAGCCCGTGCCACTGCAACAGCACAAGCACCTCTGGTCCTTAGCCCAGCGTACAGGCAGAGACAGCTCTGAGATTCAATATCCAAAGTATTCCTGAACAAACATGCCATGAGAATTTAATCAAGATGAGAAACACCGGGAGGACGCAGCACCAGTATCCTGCACAGAGGAAATCCCGACTTGTGGGGGCCGAGGGAAGGATTGTCTTGAGCCAGAGCCAGGAAAGGCCAGCGCTGTGCAGCTGTACCTGTTTATGAGGACCCCTGAGTATGTGTGCCTTGGCGCCTTCACAAGCCGTCCTCATTGCTTCCAGCGACGGTGTTCCCAACAGGTCTGTGATCAAATCCAGCTGCAGGTATAAGAGTTTTCAGAGGTCTGATTTCATTTATCTAGATGCACGTCATCATCAACAAAAGCAAGTTCGAGGTTCAAAATGCATCAGTGATCCCATGAAATGATGCGGTAGAAAGATTTTTAAAGGGAAATTTAATTTTACCTGCTGTATGGGACTCTGTGCCTGAAACAATATTCTTCGCCCAAGTAATTCTGCAAAGATACAGCCTACAGACCAGATGTCAATAGCATTGCTGTAGTGACGGCTGCCCATCAGGATTTCTGGAGCTCGGTAATACTGAGTGACAACTTCCTGAGTCATGTGACGAGATTCATCTAATTCTTCCACCCTGGCCAATCCAAAATCACAAATCTAAATTGAGAAGGTAAATAAAAAAATTAAAATAACCAAAACACTTAATGCATTTCAAATAGGTAACCTTCTGGTAACGCAGCAGGAAATTCCAAACCAGCATTTAAATAAATCAGATAATCTGCTGTAACTGCACAGGCAAAGGGAAAGGGGAACAGGAAGAAATTATGCTACTCCATTCCACATCCCTTTAAACTTTCTACAATTTTATTTGAAATCGCAGTACATTTTTAGTTGGCACTACAATATTTATAAACTAGAAGATTAAAAAACTTTGCACTAAAAAAATACATATTGCCAGCCTCTGGGTACAGAATATTTCATCCCAAAGCAGACTTTGTTTGTTCATGATATGCCTCGACACGTTACAGAAAGATTCAGCCTTCTACTCACTTTGGCTTTGAGAATTTTTAAAAATTTCTTGAACCAGAAGGGTTAAGAAAACAGACCAAAACTTTCACAATTAGAATGCTTAGCAAATCAGTGTAAACAAAGCTCAACTCTTTATATTTGGCATAGCTATACAGCATGCTTAAGCCCTCCCAAAGGGCATATGCCTGAGAAGTTAACAGAAGAGCCTGGGGCATTCTGCATCACCTTCACGTTGGGGAGCACGCTGACCACTGACATCGCAACGCCTAAAGAAGCTGCCGGCCTTCCTCAGCTGCTGAGGGCACAAGCGATCCCACGCAAGTCAAACCAAAGAATCACATCTATCTCGCTTTCATAGATTTGGGGAGAGGTAGGGAGAACAGGGGAAAGGAAGGTGTTTGTTTCATTTATAATTTGTAAAGAATCTGTGGGATTTTTTTCTTTTAAAATTACTTTCAGAAAAGTGTTCATATTAAATGGTTTTTTTTAAAAAAGAATAACGACTGCTTTGTAATGAACAGCATACACATATGTACATTTTCAATAAATTCAAGTAGCACCTTAAGAACACAGTTGCTGTTCACAAGTAGGTTCCCTGGTTTAATGTCTCGATGTAAAATGCCAGCAGAATGTAGATATTTCAGACCTGAAATATTAAACGAAATTACAATAAATACCTTTTTTCCTTTTAAAAGAAGTTCAAGGCTGACAGCATTTTCCTGGAAGGTCTTGAAATCCCTGATCAGCACAGACTTTGCCATTGGCTCATTTTTCATACACTTCCAACTTCCAGTCTCCAGTATACACTCAGTCATCCAACGAAAGGAGAAAACTTCTGGTGTATACAGACTAGACAGGGCAAGTAATTGAAGTAGTCTCTTTTTTTTGGGGAAGCCATTGGGGAAGTTTCTAATACTTAAGTGGTTCAGAAAGCAAGATAACCCGTGCCTCCTGTGTGCTTCTGCCGGCCCTGAAGCTGTCCTTCTGACCATTTTAATGCAATGCAGAAAGCACCTCACTAAAAGCACAGTGGAAGAAAGTATACCAACATGGACTTGCTTATGCACATGAACTACAGGAGTAGACAAAGCACGGGAAATGGAAAAATGGCCATAATTCATGTAGGGTCAGAGAGAGCAGAAATAAATAATAGCATTAAACTGGGGAACACTGAGCTTTCAGGTTAAACGCCCGGGCAAATGGAATGAGAATGAAAGGAACTCTTGAAAAAACTTTAACTGGCAGGTTAGCATTGCCATTTGGACAAAAATTAGAGTTTTGAGTGTTTCCTCAGTAATCACAGAGGCACAAATGCCTTTGGCCCTTTAGGAGTGTAAAGCTTTTCTCTAGCACAACGGGTACCGGGAATAGCCCATATTCATTCTGGAGAGAATTCAGATTTCTTTGCCCTGTTCCTTATGAATACAATCTACTGTTTATTTACTCCCAGATAAAACTAACTGTTTACTTTCAGCTTATTCCAGTGAAAATACTCAAGTAAAGCCAATGGGAAAGCAACTGGCCTAACACTGATCAGATGTTCAAAAGACAGGCACAATAATCTCATTTCTTGGATAAAAGTTCCCAAAGGGACAAAAAAGAAAAAAAAGTTTAAAATTACTTTAGTGGGCTGTTTTGGAATAACATAAACTAGGCTGTTCTCCAGAACACCTGAAGTGGGTATAGTCACATATATTTACCAATTTGGCTCAGCCCAGGTGTCCTGTCTGTACCTTGATTCAAAAAGCATTGGAGGACAGTTAAAGCACACACACCCACCTTACGGCTCTCACAGGCCACTGAAAAAGCCTTTGCAGCTGCAGGTCTTGCCACCATCACCCATGGCTACGATGGCAGGCAGCAGGGCTGTCATATTCTTATAACTAGAATAATTAACGGTCGCTATTCATTCATAGTGTGAAATAAAAAGAACGAGTTTCCGTGGGAAACTTACTCAAGATGAGGGTGTCCTGAGAATAAACGTTAAGAAACAGAAAAGAAAAAATACCACTACTACATAATTTTCATTACATTTAAAAGCAGAAAAATTACCTCTTAAAATCTGGTAAAGAAAAACTTTGACATGATCCGAGCTGAGTGGCTGAGGAGAGACGATAATCTTATGGAGGTCACTCTGCATCAATTCAGTGACAACATATCTTCAATTTTTTAGTTAAGGCAAAAGCAGAAAGTCCAGCACACAGTCTCTTGAAACATTAACTCCTAGGAATCTGAGCTCTTACACATCAGAGCTATTGAGCAAAAAAAGAATAAAGCTTCTTCAGAGGTCAAGTCTCCAGACTCTTACAAGAACGAAAATAAAAAATGGGGTGTGAAAGAAAACAGATTACTCAATAAAGTAGCGTTTGCATTAAGGCAGTTGTTACAAAATTATTCCAAAGTCAAATTATGACTCAGAAAACAAAACAAAATTTTAATGTAACTAACAGCATGTGAAACCTTTACATTTTTCCTTAAGATTGGTAAACCACAAATTACAAACAACCGATGCAGCATCTTCAGAGGTGGCGCACGCTGCCAAGGTCGTGCAAAAGATCAAGGAGAGAGTTAGAAATACAACTGCATCTCCTGGGCCCCAGTCTGGGACCTCCCCCGGTGCCCCAGGTTCACGCACAGTTCAAGGTGAAGCAGCTCTCAGCCTTCCAGGAGGACAAACCGAGCAGCGTAAGCACCAGCAACGGCACCCAAACGCTGGAGCGGGCAGAGGTTTACCTTCCGCCCCGCAGCAAGAAGCGGGGTTTTGCCGTGCAGGGGGAGTGACACGCTTCCCTTCGGCTTGTCCGCGGCGTGCCCTGCACCAGCGCCGGCAACTCGATGAGCTCATCGACCTCAGGGTGGTATTTTTACAAGCGTGCCGTCCTGCCCTGTCCTCGGAAAGCAGAGCTAACCAGGTCAGAACGGAGGGTTTGGGTTTGTTTTGGTTTTAAATCTCCCCAGCATCCTGCAGGAGCCTTCCTGTGGGTTCAGTGCTCTTTGTAACCAGCTCTGCTACACATCCACTCTGACACAGAACAGCAAACTCCGACTTATCTCTCGGTACCACAGCAAGCAAGCCAGCTTCAGCAGAAACTTCTCTTTGTTCTTCCCATTATCACCAGCTAACTGGCACAGGTCAAGCTGCACTTACAACAATCTAGAGGAAACTCACATTTTCTCTCATCTCCAACCTAATCAATGCTCTCCCTCCATCTGTTGCTCTGCACACCCTAGCCGGCCAAACCCCCACCTGCCATCAGCACACCACACCAAAATTAACTGTATAAGCTAAATATTGCCAACTTTTTGACTGAAAAAAAAAAAAAAAAAAAAAGAAAATTAAAATTACACTCATAAAGAATTCATAAAGAAAAACCCAACCCTGCAGTACCACAATTTCTATCCCTCTAACTTTTCTGTTCCTTTTGCAAAGGCCCTCTTCAATATTTATACCAGCCTTTTAAAATTTGGGTTTTACCTTAGGGCTGCAAGAAATCTTTACATTTCATTTTTAATGTAAAATATTTTAAAAAAATCCAAAAGCATTACTCTGCACTTTATTACGGTAAGATTTTTGTTTTGCTACACCACAAATCCTCCTAAATCTCAATCCCGAGCATAATGTCTCCCAGATGTCTCAACTAGTTGCCATGCCAACTAAAGCAGCTTAAATTAAATGAGGGCCTGAAACGGCACCTGCACCACTCCAGGTCTGCTGCGCATTAAATAAAGCTCTCTTGACAGGGGCTCAGAGGTGCCATTAACTTGAACAGCAGCTATCTGATTATTGTCTCTGGATAATTTAATGAAGGTCTCTAAACAAGAGCGAAAGCAGCACTTGTTTGATGTTCCTGCCTCTTACAAATGTGGCAGCTTCTTCAACAGCTGGTACCCAAGCGGGTCAATGACTTTCCTCCGGCCAGTACTCTAAACGTTTAGCACAAGGACACCACAAAAACTCCATGGGATTTCAGTCAACCATTCTAACAGGTACCTGCCGTTGTCTTTTTCCAAGTCGAACCATAAAATACGCTGGCTACGAGGTGGTCACTGGAGCCGTAATATGCAGCCAAGCTGAACATTACTACCAGAGAAAAATTGCTGCTGACAGCTGTAATTAGTTAAGTAGCTGTATAAAATTAGAAGTACAAATGTACCAATTTGCTTCAGAATAATTATCAAGGCAAATGCACGGGACAAAAGAACTTCACGTACTCTGTCGACTGGCAGACCTGCTGAGTTGGTAAAATCCCCAAAGTGACAGGCAAATTTTAAAAAGGAATAAAGCACACTGTGTGATGTGGAATTCTCTTAATGACTTGGATCCTTCTTTATTAGGTCTCTGCATACATCGAAACTCCATGCTACAGGCTGTTTTTCTGGGAAGCAGCCAGCACTCTGGGAACAACTTCTGGGGTAGGTGGATTAGCTGGATGCTAACAGCAGAGTGGAGGTGCCTACCTGCACAATACTGTAAGAAACATGCTTTAAAAAAACAAAACAAAACTTTCTTATAGGATTTTCTATAAAATGGAGACAAGGGGTTTTCTCTGTAGTTATACTTGGTTTCCCATTAGGATTGTATCAAGCTGAGTTTGTGATACTACCTCTGTTCTCTTCTAACTCTTTGCAGACTTTATAGCTTCCTAGCAGAAATATTTCTATAACATCCTCATTTTGTATCAACACCCAAAACATGAAAAAAAGACCTGGTCCACGTAAAAATAATGCAACAATTATTTTTAAAAATGTAATTAATCTAATGCCCATCTAAATTATTTTTTATGTTTTGCTGACTTTCCTGTTATAGGTCAAATTACTGATATATTTGCCATCAGTTCACCTCTAACGATGCGATGTAGAAATGGCAATCTATGGCATGTGTCAAAGACCACAGACAAGCGACAGCAGAAGCTTTTTGGATGGATGTTGTTTCAGAGAGGGGGAAAAAATAAAAGAGACAATGTTTCATACCAGGAAGAAAACACTGAATCTCCATCTGAATCCTACTTCTGTGCAAGGTAAGGGCTTCAAAGCTCTTGACGAATTCCTAACACAGGAAAAATTCACCCTTTCCACCTAACTGAGCCCAGGCACAATGAGAGAAGCACTCCGGTGAAGCGCAGCTCCCTCCCTTACACTCCTGTGCAGTTTCCAAACTCACCGGGAGCTGGAGTTCCTAGCCCTCCACAAAAGCACCACGTTGTCAGTCAGCTCTGAGTTAATGGCACGGGGATTAATCCCCTGCAGCTTAACAGCACCATACTTAGCATCACAGACAAGAAAATCACTGATTTTCATATCTAAATAATTGCACCTATGTATTTGTAACACAAAGCCTGGATGCTGTGGGAGCTCTGTTTTGGGAAAGACAACTACGTGTGGCACGTCACGCCTGCAAGGCTGCGTACGGGCTTACGGTGACGCGTGTTCTCGGGTGCAGACTGTGGTTAGCGAGAGTAAGAGTCGCAGGTTCTCTGGTGTCAGTAGAAAACACGTGTCTGAAACGGAACAGCGAGCCATTCCCCGGAGGTATGGCAGGACACAGTCTGCAGAATACAGAAATAAACTCCACTGCTTCAGCACGAGTTTCAAAATTTCCTTCAGTTATTTAATTATTTCGTCTTGAGGTTACCTGAATTTGATATTCAAATGGGAAATATGGCTAAAGCACTTCTTGCAGATCACTATTCTGATATTTTACAGTGCTTACGGACAGGTGCAGTACAATTATCGAATACTTTCATCAGTATTGGTACCTTACCAATTAAACCTCTTCTGCACAAGCTCGTTTAGTGCCCACATATACTTCTGCCTGATTTAAAAATAAATTTTTGGGATGGGAATACACTTGCACCTAGACAGAGCCGATGACAGTGACATTTTCAGTACCAGGCAATATTATCCAACTACACTGTGCAAATACTGGAATAAAGGTATTACTACTTTACCGCTGAATAAAGCAAAATTTTAACCCAAGGCAAGAGACCCTGGTGTTAGAGAGAGAACAGAGCCGTTCTGGCAGACAGCTCATTACAGCAGGTGTCTAGGACTCTCTCGTACAGTTTCCTGGTTTGACAATAACACCACCATGCTTTCATTACCTGTACAAAGCACGTCAAGCCGTTCTGTTCTCATTAATATCTAGCGAGAATCTAAGTCGCAATTCTGCCTGATCCAAGAACATAAACTGTTGTGCTACCAGCTGCAACCCGCACCCTTCTACGGGGTATGCTAATCCTCTTACTCCTTGAGGTCCCTGTTCAATTTGTTTGTGTGTTGGCCCGCAGGGACTTGCCGCGATGACATTTCAGACGGGTACTCAAACAAGGAAACCCTTTCTAAGGACACTGTGAAAGAACAGGAAGCCTGAGCACACGCTGCTTGGTACCCCAACAGTGCTGTCTTTGTCCCTTTCACCGGCTGGAGGGGCCAAACCTTACCTTGACCCTGTCTACCCTCGTTCACCCTAGGCAGAGGAGGGATTTACTCCACAATATGTCAGAGAACAGCTCTTACACCTCTTAATAAGATCAAGAAACTGCTGCACACCTTTGCTTTTACTAGTATTAAAATCTTTCCAAGTCATTATACAAGACTGACAAAAGCTAAGTCTTTTCAGCTGCTTCTAATATTCACTTTAATGGAAAAAGTTTTCAAAAAATTACTATAGAAACTTAGGATAGTTCTTAGAAGAGAATGTCTGTGTACCTCCAGCTGCAGAATTCAGTATTACAATCCATTGCAGAAGATACTGTAAATCTAAGCTGCTGAAATGAGCACTGGAAAAAAGAGAGCTATAAGTTAGTTCAGGATTATTATTATCCTCATTAGAGGATATGGTCATTGTAATTAAATGCTTTTCAGATGCTCCAGCAAAATCAGTGAGCCACTATTTACCCTTATAACTGATATGCTTTAAAGCCAGGTCAGTTCACCCAGGAACACAGGCAGAGCCCAAACAGAACCCAAACATCGCCCGAGCTTCTGTGTCAGGGATCATACTTCTGCTCCACCAAGGTAAACTGATGACTGCAGGGAGAAGCCTCGAAATTCAGCTTAATGATGAACTTAATGATGAACGTATAAAAGCTAAAATTCACTAACAACCTCCTTTCAATTTATTTCCTCAAGGCAGACATCTAGAATAATATATGCCCCATTATCTGTTCATACTTGCACTAGGTGATATTGTCAAAAATATCAATACCCGTGTAAGATGTTAAACACCCACAAAGATTTTCAATCTAAAACCTCATTATACATTCAAATGATATCTCCATCTAAAAGTTTGCAAAGAATTGGCACTCTAAAACAAATATCTCACTAGACTAAAATTCCTTTATTTATCAGCAGTTTCCTAAGAAATCTTTTAATTTATCAAAAATTTTAAGTCAGTTCTACAGTGAGGTCCCTTTAGAAAATCTCCTTTGCAATTCTTGCTAGACATTGAAGAATTGAAAACAACTCTGCTAGTTCATTTGCAACACGTCACTCACGTAATTTTAGTCACTCTTTGACTGTTTTTTTTTCTTTCCCCAAAAAGGGCACTATGACTCCTTAGAAAGAATAAAGGAAATCAAGCAGTGCTAGCTCAATCCCTTTATCACTTTTATCCCCAATCAATAGAACTTATTGTAAAAATGGAACATCACTGCATCTTTAAGAACTATACTAGTGGATCAACAAAAGAAGTTTTTACAACTCCATCCCCCAAATAGGGAATATAGTTACCCGATCTTCTTAAAATTAATCTGAAATAACTTCTCCTTATACTACAGTGAGCAGAAGCACATGCAATTAAAAATGTGCATATAAAGTGATCCATCTATTCACTCATTCTGCTAATGAATTTGAGGGTCATACGTGCACTTACTGCACTTATTTCAACAGAAAGGAGAAAGAAGACCACCCAAAGCAAACAGGCTTCTATCACCTAGTCAAGAAATTAAAACAAATAAAAAAAAAGACAGCCCTATAAAATACTAGTCAGAATGACTTAAAATCAGTTAACCATGAAGGAAACTAACATTTCTGGTTTTATATGCCAAACTTGGCAGTAGCTAAGCTCATAAAAATAAGCTTATCCCATTTCAATCACAGAACCACAGAATGTTAGAGATTGGAAGGGACCTCGAAAGATCATCTAGTCCAATCCCCCTGCCGGAGCAGGAACAAACGTTCTTGATTGTACAATTACAGGGAAGGAGTAATCCTTAACCTAGATCTGATTTATAACTCAGATGACTTGTTATAAAACCAGGGCATTGAACTAGTGCAAGTAACCAAACTCCAGTTTGTGAAGACTCCTCATATGCTGTTCACAGGAAAGACATATCAAAGCAAAATTTAAGAGCTTCATCTAACACTCAGAAAAAAAGCCCCAGTATAGCACAGCGATATTTTCAGCCAATGAGTTTGTTTATCAGCCAGTAAATCATGCCGTACTTTGGTTAAAACCACCGTTCCTAAAATACACCTACTTTCTTCACCAATCAATTCAAGGTGTTATAAATAGATCAAACCGTATTTCACGATGTTCAGTTTATCTAAAAATAAAGAATGACAATTTTCCACCCATTAATTGTCTTGTAAAGTGGGTCACACAAAAAAGCAGTTAAGACCTATCAGTAATTAACAAACAACCTTCCAAAGTCTAACCATGAGAGGAAGGTGAGGCACTCGAGCACCAAGCAGCTCCACTGAAGACTGACACCAACAGAACAAAGCTACTTGTAGCGTAGGTAGAACACACCATGTGGACATCTGCGGGACAGTGCATTATTGGTTTTTTAAACCTAACTATTACAGTACATCCAGGGAACAGAAAAAGCTCTCAGGGCTCAACTACAATTGTATAAAAGCTACAGAATTTTAGGAAATAAACCCAAATCCTCAACCATAACACTTTACATATGCTCCTGAATGTGTATGCACACATTTTCAGATGAAAATTGATCGGCAGGTGTCATATATAAGCTTACAACAGACATTTCCTTATGGCCTGCCTGATTGACCAGGAGATTTTGGTAACGGTTTTGGTTTGGGGAGGTGGTTTGTATTTGCACAATTTGGTTGTGAATTATAAACTTGAAAGACTGCAACCAAAGCTGTAAAAGGAGCAGCAGTATAATGAGATGACACATAGCTGAATACGCTGTGATTCAAGTGTTTGCTTTCAACAATTCAGCACCGGGTTTAATTTTCAGTGTTTGCTTTTGGGGTTTTCCATAGAAAACACAAAGTCTATGAGCTGACCTCAGCTGTATGGCAGATCCCTGTACTGAAATGCTAATTCGATAATGGCAATGTCAATCTGTTAGGGTATTTGATTATCTGCTCTCTAAAATATCGCTTTTACTGAAGTCTACAAAGGATATTTTGTTACTAACAGCATGCTGTAAAAATACCCAAATAGTTCATAAAACTCTGCAAATAATCTTAAAACTGTTATGGGCAGGAGTCCGGTGAAGAGCTGTTTTCCTACACACAGAGAGTATAAAAAAAAAAAATCTCATACAGTGCTAATTATCAAGTCCATTTTTTATTAGCTAAAAAATTCTCAAAAATTGGATCTCAGTAAGTTAAATCTTTAAAATAGCACAAAGAAGAGAACAGTGTGATTAACCTAGGCAGACAATCTTTACTACGGTTCCTGGTCTGTCGCTAGGAAAGTCTCTGCAGAGAAGAGAATTACCCCTAGTTAAATATTTTGTTGTTCCAAATCTCACACTATTTCTAGATGTTTTCTGTTCCATTAAAGTCTGTACTTAACTCATTGCATTAAGAGTAATTTCTAGCAATTTAAAAACTAAAGTACTAGAACAACCTGCTTGGAGTCACAGAATTTCTTTTCCAAATAGAGTCAGTAGGAATCCACCCAGCCCAACGACTGACTTTTCAGTATTTAAGAATGCAGAAATTCCCAACCCCAAAACCAGAAGATAACCCGAAATTTGAAAAAGGAAAAAAACAAACCATGACATTCTCATGTCAAGGTACGTACTAAAATTCACTTTTATAATAGTTACCCACAGACAGCGTGTACCTTTGCACCAGTGACAGGTTAAACAGCACACACGTCTGTGCAAAACCTGTTTTCTTGGTCAAGATAGAGGCTGAGCAAGGAAAGCCACAACCCAACTAGTCTGCTGAAACATCCTGAAAAGCCATGGTTTTGAAGCATCTGACAGTAGCACTCTCTGAAAACATCAGATAGCATTTTAAGGTACTAATCACTGAGAGGAAGTTAATTACTGGATATAATTCTTAAAAAAACTATTTGGGGGGAATCCCCATTAGCAGCAGCAGTATGTGTTGGTAAATACCACGATGCGTTCCATTTATTGGCTCTTACATAGTCAAAGCTTCATGTTCAGCCTGCACCATCTCATCTCCAAAGTTAACAATAACTATGAGGTCCTGATAGTACAGATACACTTCTTCAAATAAAACTGTTCAGATACAGACTCAAGGTTTTTGCAGTTCTGTTGCACAGATTCCATCAACTACTTGCAGCTTCTACACTGATGAAAATGACACCTACCTCAATTAAGATGCTCTATTTTATATTTAGGATACATTTCTTCAAAATAGTCAATGTGTGGAGGCTGGAGTATGTCGAGGGCAGAGAGTACCTAGGAAACACCACACAAGGTCAAGACCTGTCCCAGTCAAACAAAACCAAATCCCTTTCAAACAGACAGTCAGACTGCACCTTTCTCACAGAGCTCAGCTTTATTCTATCCCACACAGACAGACCAACATTCTGTCTCACTAGATATGTGAATTTAACAGCCCACCAAGTCACATACTCTGTACATTCAGGGTCTCTCTTTTTTTTTTTAAATCAATAAACTTTTTCCAGCTGTTCATAAAAGCATACATTAAATTATTAACATTATTATTAAATTATT
>NW_010133526.1:35404-47224 GCF_000699245.1 Pterocles gutturalis | reverse complement strand
CGTGTGCGCGTGGTTACAGCAGGGGCCGTGGGTTAGAGACAAGCATTGGGCTCTGCTCTTCATCCCGTACACAGCAGGCCAAGAACTGTGCGGGGCCTGTGTGCCAGGCAGGCCCGGGAGCAGGCAGGGGCTGGCAGGAGGCAGGCATCTCTCTCTCGGCCGTGATGAGCAAAGACTGAGAGGAGAAAAATACATCAGGAGCACCTGACCTATTTGCATCCTGATTTGGAGGCGAGTGTGTAACGACAAGGTGGAGAGCTGAGCTTGATTTCTGTTTTACGTAACTCTGCAGAATTTGTCACAGCTTGGCTTCTATCCGATTGCAGTAAAGGCAACAGACTATCCCAAGGGGCATTCGAAATGCAGAAGAGATCTGGAAGCTGAGGATATACCCACTGGTTTTCTAACATAGATGGAGGCTGCAGCTCTGTGGCTGTCATTGCCGCACTTGTGCACTGCTGGATCAGTTGGCTTTACACAAAGAGTTGGCCAGCAGTTATAGCTACATCGGGTTGACCTGAGGACAGTACAACAGCATTTCTCTGACTGGTCACCTGGGGTCCCACGCTGCCCACCCCTCTTATGCACTGTGAAATGCCGTCTTTGCTACACCTGGTGTCTGTTATTAATCAGCAACATGGGGATGAACTTATCTTTTTCATGCTTAGTCACTTACGTAAATTTCCCTGGAACAATGCCACACATGATGTCACTGACATCATAGCTTTATGTGGCTGCCCACACACACACACTCTCCCCAAACTGCAGCAGTACACAGAGTCCCCAAGCCGGGAAAGTTATTTCTGCTATGAACAGGCAGTGATGGGAAAGGCTACAGTGTAGCTAAAGGATTAGCAAAGGCAACTTGCAACATCACCTGTTTTTCTCCTGGATTACAAGGAAGCCTACTTCCATTCTGTGCAGTCTGCGAGAACAGCGAGGATGACACAAGCGTGGGAGAATCTGCAGTAGAGGGAGGGTTTTGAGCAATGAAAGGCAACACGTGGGATTATCCCTGTGTATCTTATCCTTTACCTGCTGAGGAAGATACGTTCAGATGTGCAGTCTAACATTCAACACTGGTAATTTCATAATGAGTTACGATGCTATTAGCATCATCATAACAGGTGCCCTGGGAATGGGAAGTCCTGTTCCTGTCAACGCTGGGACTTATCTGACTGCAGAGTGAGCTGGTTCACAAAGCTAAACCAGCAAAAACTAGCCCTGGAAAAAGCAGCAAGCAGATTTCTACTGGTTTAACTCACTGAAAATCAGCTTGCAAGTGGGATAAAAACAAGGGTTAGCACTGGACAGAGAGGAGGGGAAGGGCAGGAGCACCCCATTAAGGAAGAGCTGTTCATTTTACTGGTGTGAAACTGCAGCCTAAAAAGCATTGTCCCTGTTACTGCAAGGCAGTGATCTCTCTGCATCTAATTTTCAGAGCTCTGCGAGAAGAGAAGCAGAAGGCAGGAGGGGATCCAGGAGATGACAATCACAATTTAGAAGGTTCCCATGTTACCCAAGGGTGTTACCAACATGAAGGTCATGCGCTCTTTTACTGATATGGGCTTCCCACATGAGGGTCATGAGCAGGCACATCTGCTTCCTACCCAGTTTCTCCAAGTTTTATGTTAACAGGAAGGAGTATTTCTCCCTTTGGCTTGAGGCGATTTGGAGACCACCTACGGTTTGTTAATATTCTTGCTGCTGGCTAGCCCAGTAGTGTCCAGACCCCTGCCTTCCTTGCAACTCTGGGCTGTTGAAAACCACACAAGCAGGCTGAAATCCCTCTAGTTAATTCATCAAGGTAACTAGGTAAATATAGTCACTATTTGGAAGAAGAAAGTGCATGAGGCAGCAGAAGACTAAATAAAAGCTGAAATAAAGTCCCAGTCAGCCACCATTACTATCTGGTACTGCTTCTGGAAAATAGTCAACAGGGATTAGTTCTTCATTGTCTCTTCCAAATACAAAAATTAGATGTCATTAGATTAAACTAATGAAGTCCATGTTCAAAACATACAAAAAGAGGTTGTTCTTCAACAACTGGTAGTAGACCTCTGGCATAACTTGCTGGAGGATGCTCTGGATACAACAAGTTTATATGGTTTCACCCTACAGACAATTTTAAACCAGGGAGAGAGAGGGAACAGGAAAAAAAAGGAGGGAGAGGAAAAAACAGAGGATCCAATTCAGAGACTGTACCTGCTGTTGCTGAAGACCCTCTGCAAAAACTACTGCCCCTCAGATCCGTGATGAAGCTGCTTCTATGAGCCATATAGCCAAAGACTCAGCACTTGCCCAGTTCTGCAACAGTTCTGTGAATGGAAGCAGAAATGTAACTAGCATCCTCTCCTGCTGCTGCTGAATGCATTTGTTATTACCTTCACTACAGTTCTCCATGTTAATCTCTTCTACCTTTCTTTACTTTCTCCTTTTCTGTACACTTATTTACCTATGCATTCTCTGTCCTTTTTCCAAGGAACTGTGAACTAACATATTTCTGTGACTGCTAACCTTACTGTAGCTCTCTCAAAAGTAGCAGCAATGAGGGCTCAAGAACTCCTTTGCAGAAGTCTCCAAAAGATAGCAAAAATTAGAGAATTTAATCTTTGAGCATCGATTCCTCTTCTTCAAAATACTTTGAGAAAGAAAGGTGAAATTGACCTAGAAATAATAGAATAACAGACATTCTGAAATAACTTTGTCACTGGGTTTTTCTATTTTTCCACTTTTCAGGAAAGCTAAACTTTTCAAATTGCTCAAATCCAGATATACAGATTTCTCATGTGTTAATGTTAGGCTGAGAGTTCTTGCCCACCAACCAGAAATATATTTAGCTGTAGAACCTTTTTTTTCACTAGACTGTCATTCAGACAGAAAGGTGCTGCTGCGGGGCTGTGTTACTGAGCAGTCAGTAGATTCAGGGAGACTGACTGAGGGCTGCTCTTTCACAGTCTGAACAGATCCTCAGTGCCTAACCAGCTGGCTCCAGAACCCCTTGGATACAGTTCCTCATGCTCATCTTTCCTAGACAAACATAATAACTAACATCCTATTAATTATAGCTCAGAAGCAGTGTCCAGCCAGTCTTGGAGGTACTTACGGTAACGGGGATCTGTAGCTCATCACTGAGGGCACAGACCTCAGCTCTTGGTTCAGGTGAGTTGGTTGTTCAGGGCTGTGCTCATGGCTGTGGTTCAGGAAGAAGCAGCGAAGGCAAGAACTGATCACCTCCTCTTCTCTAGGAAATGGAGCAGACACTGCCTGTGTCTCTGCAGTTTGCCGCTGTGTGAGGCAGTTAGGGCAGATTGACAGCAGAATAGCTGTCATCACATCAGATCAAATCCCAGCAGAGATTTAATACCAATAAGGCATTACACACATGAAACAAAGTCTATGTTAGGCTCATGCTTTTATGCTGAATTTATGCCAGCTGCAGAAGGACAGGTTGTACCTGGTCCAACATGAAGCTTACAGGCACAAAGTGGAAACGATTTTTTTCTCCTTGGGTTTACATTTGAATCATCAGAACAAGTTTACAGCAGCTCAGCATGTTTAGTTGTAGATGCTGAATGTGAACTTGTGAGGAAATCTCACAACACTGTGAGAGCAAGCTGTAGACCACTACAAAAACACATTACTAGATCAAAGCTATTTATAAACCTTCAGACGGTAACAGGACAACTTCTACAGGATCACGTGTCCTTCCTCAGCTGGTCTTTTCAGACCTTTCCCGAAAGCCACCTGAGTCCTTTTCTGATTTAACTCAACATTAGTTGTACCCCAAATGCAATCTCTGCACTCATGGCCATGTTCTGCCATTACATTGCTGAGCAGCTCTAATCATACCATGTCTTTGTTTTGACAGACCATCATCTTTGTTTACACAGACCCAGGGACAAACTCTAGCAGCAGTTTTTGTTTTCAGGAGACAGCAGATTGCGAACACCGAGCATGTCATGTCATCTTCACCTTTTGCTCAACTGAGACCCAGTATTCATCTTAAAAAGAGTGTGAAGAACGTCGGTTGTAATAGGGGAAGAACAGGATGAAGAAAGTTCACATATTCTCAAGTAGCCAGCACTTTGAATCCTTAAGAAACTCCCTGAAGTAACTAATCAACCATCACAGAGAAATCTCTAGCATCATCCCAAATGCGTAACTTCCTGGCAGTGCAGTGATATTTTGATTAGCAAGCTTAACTTCAAAGGTCAGAAAGGCAGTGGAACAAAAGATGAAATAATCAGTTTATAAGCGCTCTCATTCAGTAAACTGGGAAGCTGCTCATGCCAACAAGGCAGGCAATCCAGAACAAGCTGTTTCAAATGAATCCAACACTCCCTATTGGACTAACTAAGCTAGCAGGCAAGAGGAAAAACAGAGATGTGTTAAACCTGACTGTAATAAAGATTTTAGCACATTTTCTTAAGCAAACAGGGAAATGCCAAGGTAAAATTAATTGTAAGCTGGAAGCACAACTTTTTCAGCCTTTGCATTCAAAACAGCTCCTTGACAAACTTGGGGACAATTCCTTTGTGGAATTGGGGATCTCTGCTTAGCACAGGACCATTGAACACCTGCATTAATAATTTGTTAAGCGGATGAGAGCATGCAGTGTTAAAACATGCAGATGAATCAGCCTGGGAAGAGTTTCAAACACTCTGAAGACAAGAACAGAATTCAAAAGTCTCAGAAACCAAAGGAATGATTCAACAAGATGAAATTCTACAAGAAAAGAGTACACTATGTTTAGGAAGTCTGATCCACCAGTACAAAAATCAGAAATACCCATTTAGGAAGTAGCAACACCTGTAAAATCTTGAGCTAAAGTAGATCACAATCTAAAAAATAACTCAACAAATACGCTGGCATTGCAGAAACAGGTAAAACCTGTTCTGGGGTGTGACAGCAGAGGGTATGGTGTTTAAGGGACAAATGATTATTTAATGACAGTAAGGTAAGTAAGGTTTAAAAATGACCTTAGTGATCTTATGGCACAGAACTACTCCAGCATGGGTATGGCTGCCACACAGTTCATGAGGAGCGTTGCAATATCTTTAAGTAGAGGTCAAACCCTTGCAGAAGGCTGGAGTGTTATCCTTGCTGTAAGTGTCTTGACACATTTATATCGCTTAACTTTCACATGCCTTTCAAGTCTAGGAAGGATGATAAGTGTCCCATCACTAGTGAATTTATTTCTTCTTAGGCAACTGTTACTCTAAGCAAAAACAACGTTAAAACAATATGCGGTGTAGTTGCACAATCCAGAAACACTGTAATTAAGCTGTAGTCACAAGAGACTGCTTAAACTACTAGTCACGTTACACAGGTAAAAACACGAAGTAGAAAGGACAAAGCTTATGTATATATATGACATCTATGTGACATCCTGATTCCTCCAACCTGATAGATCTTGCTGGAAGACAAACTGCAATTTCACCGACTTTTTAACCACTCAGGAATTACACCTAGCACGCTTGGGATTCAGCAGATTTTGGCTCATATCATCCTCAGTCATGGGCTCTTTCTGCAAGAAGCACTCCATCAGCACAGCAGGTGTCTGGTGCTACCAAGTGCTCTCACCTGCAGGCATTAAGAGGTGATCTACACCAGCAAATATAGAGGTCAAGTGGGACAGCCTCAGGGTGCAACGGCTGGACTGCTCAGGAGAAGATTTCACAAGCATCTTGTGATCGTTAAGCATCTGGCTTTGACTGGACGGTGCTGCTCTCTGGGTAAGCTTTAAAGGCCGATATTTAGGGTGTGAGGCTCGGCTCGTGCTGAGTTCAGCCTCAGAGCCCTGATGTCGGTGCACAGCGAGGTGCCGTGCGTGCTAGGTTGCAAAGCAGTGGTGACCCAAGGTGACAGATGTCTCAGTATTGCCTCCCCTTCTCTGTCA
This sequence comes from Pterocles gutturalis, assembly GCF_000699245.1. Lineage (NCBI taxonomy): Eukaryota > Metazoa > Chordata > Aves > Pterocliformes > Pteroclidae > Pterocles > Pterocles gutturalis. The sequence continues at coordinate 41,322 of NW_010133526.1, read as the reverse complement.
CCTTGGCTGGCCTCTGAGGGGCCAGTTGCCACCCAGCTGAGGCCAGGGAGCGCAGGCAGCACACAGAGCTCTCAGCCCCCCTCAGTGGTTTACTAACGTAGTTAGATTTGGCAGTAAGATTCTAGCCACGCATGAGGTTCATGTGGAGTGCCCTGGTATCTCATCATGTTTCCCAGACCTACATCTCTCCGGGTCTGGTGCTTTCGGTTAATTATCTGCCATTCTGATAACCTGGTGACAGAACTTTGTTAAACTTTCAGCCTCAGAGATGGAGGGTCCCTCTGGCTCAGAATGTGAGCTCAAGGACCATCACACAAAGCCATTCTGCCTGACTTGCCCACTCCAGAGGAGAAGGCAGCTCAATTCCCAGACCTCCCACCAGCAGCACCTGCACTGCCCTGGGCTTGCTGGCACCGTGTGCTGGACCTGCTGGTGAGCAGCTTCTCCTTGCAGAGCCAGGGGGGAGCAGGGCTTTCCTGCTCCAGCTTAGAAAACAAATGCGCAGTCAGGCACCCTGGGTTGTCAGGAATCTGCAGAGGACGAGGCCAGGAGTGCTGGTGCCTGGCTCCTGCCAGTGAGTCATTATCTGTTTGCATTAGCTTTGCTCTTTCTGCAGTTCTTGCTCCAAATCGCTTGCTCGCTTTGCACAGGAATTGGTGTCTCCTCCCATAAGGAAACGTTGATGGTGCAGCTGCCTTCCCAAATTCCGCACTCTAATCAGTGACTCCACTACTTTTTCAGCACTGAGCTGAGGATGTCCCTTTTGGTGAAAATAATTTTTTTGTTTAGATACTTTTTGGGCTTTGCTCACAAACACAATGTCTAGAAACCCTACTGTTTAAATCACATTTTAAATGGTTTTAGGAAGATTAAATGCTTTGAGGAATAGGCATATTTCCTACTTGTTCTTCCCCTCAGACCATTCAGAGGCACTTATTGCACCTATCGCTCTAGAATTAAGCGTTCAGCCACCACAATGTCCTGACCATGTGTCTGCCAGCAACAAAAGACATGATTATGCAGATCTCTTTTCTATCCTGGCATCATTTCTGCAGCTCTGAAACAGCCAAGGCATCTCTCCTACAGCCCCCTGAGCTGCTCAGTGCATTAAATAAAGCTGCATCGGCTTTTCCAGGGGTCTGATTCTGCTACACGACCCTTCAGCACCCCCAGTTGCTGGTTCCCAGCACATACACTGGCAGAAGTTTTCTTTTATCACTATTGTCAAATTCAAGTGTTGGATGGCACGTAGGGTGAGCAACAGACACAGGCCATTGTTTCTGGCAGGCAGCAAGCTGGAAGACAAAGAGGATGTCAGGCCAGTCCATCGCTCAGTACTTGCCCCAGCTCCTCACCACTACCTCCTGCCTTTTCTAAAGCACAGGAAAGTATGTCCCCATCCTCTCCCCAGTGCACAGACAAGTTGAGAGCCTGGGCTGCTACTGCTCCCTGTGGGAAATCACTTCAGTTTAACAAATGACATCACAAGGAACATTTTTTTCTCTTTAACCTCTATTTGCCTTTCAAAATTCCTCCTGTCACACTGAGTTACAAGCCCTTGCACTAGGCTAAAGACTCCCTTTTCCTCCTCGAGGACTGTTCCCTTTGGATGGCAATATCAGCTTTCCTTAGCTGTCCCTGCTCAGCTGAGACATGTATATTTAGCCCTTTTCATCTTTTCTTGTAAGTCCTTCCAGCCTCTGGTCATTTCATTGCTCTTGTGTGACCTTTCCCTGTTTTCCTGCATCTTACACTTCGCTGCAATACTGCTGATTAAAATGATAAGTATCACCCTGCTTGAATAAGTGGCGGCTCTCCCGGGTGCCTCCCACTCCTCCTTCCCATCTGTTGGTGAGATGGAGCCTCCTGGAACCCCGGGGGGCTTTGTCTCAGGCAGGGCTGAATTGGTGTTCCCAGGCTGACCCGATTAACCTCTGCCGCTCTGGGCTGTGCTGCCGAGAGAGGAAGGAAATGCAGTCCCTGGCCGGTGAAAAAAACTCTCCATGACCCTGGCTCAGCTGTCCAGCTGACATGGAAATATGGAGCTTCATGGCAGAGGAAAATAGTGACCTGGGGGAAATACTGCTGGGCTCTGCACTGGGCGTGTGACATTTGTGACCGAACGGTACACACAGAGAAACTTGGAGCGTTCCTAACAACTGCACTGGGGTTCCACTCAGTCCTGTTTTGGGGTTGGTTTTTTTCCAAGGTGAGGAGGGGAAAAAAAGAAGGGGGAGAAGGTGGTCATTTCACTCCCTATTTAAAGAAAATACAATTTTAATAAGCTTTTGTGTTTTACCTAATTATTTTCACATTCAAGAAAAAAAGGGTGACTTTGTGGTTATCAGACACCCTGATGGCAAAGGTAACAGTGCCATGGCTGTGTAATAGCTGAGTGCTTTGTGATGTAGGCTTCGTGCTGCAGTAGATATGTAGGTACACAGACCAAAATTCAGGCAAGATCTGCCTTGTGTGACCATGAAGCAACAAAACACCATCCTGCAAGCTTCTGAAAGAGGCAATAAAGGCCCTCGCCAAATGGTTAAACTCCATTTTTGTTATACTTGCTTTTAACTTCAGCAGCTAAATGACACACTGGCTCACAGCTGCTTTATTTAAAGTTTCATTGATCTTACTCTGTTGGGAGCTTATAATGAATACCAGACCCCACATCCCTAATATTTTCTGTGGAGACAGGCAAAAGGAAAACACTTCAAACAAGGCAAGCTTTCTTTGAGAAGCAGGGGAGGGAGGGAATCCCCCTCAAGCATTAATATCCCCCTGCTCCCTCACCAGACTAAAAAGGAGACACATAAAAGTTTTAAATAACGTTTTTCCAGTTATGGAACCCAATAAAAGAAGAAAAATATTTTGGGCTTTGGACATTTAAAAACAACAAAACAAAACAAACCAGCTTGTGTTTTTGAGGATTTCAGAGGAAACTGCAACAATTGGTCAGAAGGGCATCACGTCTGGAGAATTTGTTTCCTCTCATGTCAGAAAATGACTCCACGCCGCTCTGGCAAAGACGGACACTAGTTCTGCTACCTGCAGGGAGCAGATGATCACCCCGAGCAGCTACAGAGATTTGTTTTTCCAATGGTCATTAGGTCCCACAAACAAATCCGACACCCTCGCACTGAAGAAATCAGCAGGTTTTTTTGCCTTACAAAGGAAAAAAAAAATTAGTTTGCTACCGTCAAGTCTCCTGCCAAGGAGTTTCTGTCCCAAGCCAGGTGAGTATGTTTAGGATGAGCTGGTGACCCTCAGGAGATGCAGGTGCCAGTTTGGAGCTCACAGGGAAGAGCAGCCTCCCAGTGCACCACTCAGGATGGTTTTGTCAGGGTGTCCTGGTGGCAGTGGCTCTGCTGCAGCACCACTCACCGTCACCGTGGAACATGGGCTGGTTCAGACCAAAACCACCACTATTTCAAATTTTATCATCTTGAGAGTCTGTTCTGGCTTGGTTGTCCTGGCAGGGACATTTATCAGCTCTTTTCAACTTGATCACTGTTGCTGGCACCATTAAAACCACCCCGTGCTAATGGACGGCTGCGTTAACAACAAGGCAGTCCAGCTTGGGAACAGCACTTGCGAGGCCCCGTTCTTATGCCAGTGTCTGACATTCCATAAAGCCATCACATTGCATCTTAAAACCAGTTAGCTTCCCGCCTTCCCCTGACCCTGCCTAAGGGCTTCTCTGGTGTCTACCCGATGGTGGACATCCCAATTTCTGCCCTAATTTCAGTCAGGGCCAGTTTAGACCCATTTATCCCTGTGCCACCATTCCAGTTGCTGGAGTAGATTTCCTGTGATTTTTGGTTTTTCCTTCTTTTTTTTTTTTCCCAAAACCTCTTGGGCACACCGCGAGGGCGGGCGCTAGGGGGGGGTGTGGGACCGCCGGGGCCGGGGAGCAGCACCAGGATGCTGCTGTGGAGGCTTTTCCTCCTGTGGGAAAGGTCAGGATGCACTGGTGATCTGCATCCTCAAAACCAGACCAAAAAAAAGAAAACCCACCTCAGTATAAAATGACTAGTATGGCTTTGTATAAATGCAGAGCAGGGAAGAAACATTTAATCTCCCTGGGTTTCTCGTAATCGTCTCTGACAACTGCAGGGGGAAACAAGGCATGAATCCTTGGTCCTCAACTCACAGGGATGAGGACCAGCCCAACAACTGAAAAACCAACCAGAACAGCAACACACTGTGTTCCCCATTGCACCAGTAAGTGAGAAAGCCTGATTCCAGCACCTCAGAGGTACCCCAGCACCACGTGCCCCCGCATCCAGACCCCTCCCCTCCTCCATTCAGTTGCATTTTTACCACTTTGTTCTGAAATTCCTGATTTTGCTGCCAAAATGCAGCAAAGAATAAATCTCACCTTCCCGTGTGGCTCTCCCAGAGTCCCCGCTGACCTGTGTTGCTTGCACTGGGAACAACAGGGCCCCGCTTGACTCCCCAGGGCACAACCCTGACTGGTTTGTCTCCAACTCCTTAGCCACAGGCACAGTAAGAAGAGAGCGATTGTGTAGCAGGTGTTGCCCCTGGCATTATACCGGTCCAGTCACTGCCTTGAGCACAGCCTGTGTTGGAATAAAGGAGCCCCTCAGGGTGATGCTGGATCACCACATGCAGAAGAAACGGGACTTCACAGTTAAAGCACAGGTCTGGAAGAAGGTGCTAAAGGTGTCATTAAGTGTGTTTGTTTCCCAGTCTGCAACACAGCCTCTGGTATGGCCTGGAGAAGGTTACTTCGGTTTTCTGTGCTTTGTTTTTTCCCCTCCCCATCAACAGGGACAGCGTGGGCCTTCCCACCCACTGAGATGCCGTGAAGATGAATTCCCAGTTACTTGTGAGGCTGTTGAAAATGCACCAGAGAAATACTGAACAGTTTCAGTAACAAATCAACTATTTTAAAGCTCTCTGGAGAAAGCAGTTATTTGGAGCCAGGTTGCGTTTATGAGGGGAGACACAGACTGTAAGATGGTAACAACTTTGTCTGCAGAGCTGAGCCCAGGGTCATAAATCTCTTGGAAACAGGCATCACAGGGACATTTCTCCCATCCTGCGCAGGCAGCTGATAGAGATGGAGGGAAGTCGTTTGTGCACGGTCTCAAACACCAGCCCCTAAAGCAGCTCTGAGATGTGAGCAGTGCACCTGGAGAAGCAGACAAGGAGACCAGGGTGCTTGTCTCCTGCTGTGTTGGCACCAGCCTGTGCCCTCTTGCCCCCAAATCTGTTTTTTTTTTTCCATGGATATAACATGAAAAGCCTGAGCTTCATCCCGCAGACCTACCCTGAGCTCAGCATGGGCCAGATGACAGAGCTGTCAAAGGACAAGCACCCTTGGGGCTATTCAGCTCTGCTGCGTCCTGGCCCGGGTTTCACTGAAGGTGGAGGTGAGGAGCTCACTGGTAAGCATCATCCTCCTGCAAAAAGCAACAGCGAGAACTGGAACATCCTTGTGTGCATTTGGCCATCCCTTGCCCTGCACCCTAGGATGCCATCTGGGTTCCGAGGGAAACCATCGCGATTTTGCCGAGTACCACAGCTGACGGGGGGTGGGGACTGGCAGCGTGTCCTGGCCAGACCCTGCTCTCTTCTCCAGCGACAGCACGTGTGAGGGTCCCTCTCCATGGCCCTGGCCAGTGAGGAGGAACGTGCAAACACTCGCTTTGCAAAGCACAGGGCTTGTTGGCATGTAGCCTGCTGGCATCCTTTGGCTTTCAGGAGGGGGAATCCTGCAATTCGCAACACCCCTAAAAACAGGTCAGAGGCTGGGGAGGTTTCCAGCAGGGCCAAAGCTACAGTACATCAAGGGACGATTTGAAAACACAATCCCACCGTAACGCTTTCCAACGGTGGCACGGTGGCATGCAGCAGCCAGGGGCAGCAAGGAAAGGCTCCAGATGCGCTCA
>NW_010133526.1:1197-35384 GCF_000699245.1 Pterocles gutturalis | reverse complement strand
TTGTAATGGGGCTGGTGTGTCCGTGGCTTTGTGTTCCTGGAAAATCCACATGTACAGAACACCCTGTTTGGGAGCCAGGCAGTATAGCATGCAGCTGGCAGGATGCCTGGGCAGGGCAGGAGCCCATCCATCCCCTTTCCCAAGCAAGTTTCTCAAAGCGGCTTTGTGGAAGGGTCAGTATCTTTCTGGTGAGGCTGCTTTTCTGGAAGTAGGAGGTGCTCCTGCGTGCCCTGGCCTTTCTGCCCTTCGGAGGAGGGGCCAAGGAGAACTGTTGAGGGGATTTCCCAGACCATCCACCTCAGGTGACTTCCCTCGGGCTTTGCTCACACAGTCATTTCTCATTGCAGGCACAAACCAGAGGTGACAAATTATTTCCAACGTGTCTAATAGATAAGAGCTGCAGAACGACACGAACTGCACATTCCTGGCTGCCAGAATTGCCATGACAGGAGACCACAGCCCAGTGAAAAATAGTGATAATGTAAAGCAATTCCTGGAGGCCCCCGACTCCCATGTGCCAACTGCCTGCTCCAGGAGGACAGGCACAGGCCACAGAGCTCCAGTTTCACAGCAGCAAAACTACAGTGAGATCAGCTTGCTATGTGGGAATAATTTAAGGAATAAATGGAAATGAAAGGAAGGCAAGTGTCACCTCTTCCCTTCACTTTAACCTGCCTGCTCCTGTGCAGGTTATATATATATGAGAGGATACAACAAATCTCATAACATCTTAGGACTTTGCTTTGAACAAGTTGGCCAGAATTATCTCCTCTCTCCTTCCCTTTTCCTATTACACTATCAATAGATTTTGTTAAAATAAATTAATTCTCATTAGTACAGATGCCTCAAGGGCAATGTTACTTTCAGTCTTCAAAGGAAAGCAAACAATAATAATAGTGATAAAGCACTGTATGTAGCCCTAACAGAATAACTGGTGTCTGTTCCTCTGCAGTTTCTGCTTCTGCCATCCCTCCGCTGCAGCACAACTACTTAGAAGAGGGCAGAGCAGAGCCTGCACCCAGTCTCACTTCTACACTCACACCTGCACCATCTACACATTTGAAACATCTCTCCAATGTCTCCTATGCTGTCCTGCTACCCAGCTTGGATTGGTATTTTGTCAGTCAGAGATACCTTCCCTCTAAAAATAGCATCCTCTTCCTATATATGCTGTTCTCTTTATCTAGTCTCCAAGATTAATTAGCCACTTATTCATCCCTTCTTCCTCTCTGAAGTCCTCTCATGCCATCCATCATCTCTTTAAACCTTTCTCCCCTCTGCTCTTTCCCATCGTTAACACCCTGGCCAGCCTCCCTGGCTTACTGTCCCCAAGGGCCCCAACAACTGCCCTCAGCAGCTATCGGCCATCGGTGCGCAGTCATCAGGGCAGGTTCCAAGCCCAGCAAGCAGGGACTGTAAGAAAATCACGCAGCAGTTGCTTCACACACTTTGCAAAATGCATCTTCTCTCCTTGCATCAAATCCAGACCCAACCTTATTTCCTCCTCGAGGCCTCCCTGCAGCTGTCATCGAGCCCCTCTCCCGACACAGTCAGCCCCCTTTGCTTTGTCCTGATCACCTTTTCTCACGCACAGCCCCAGCGGGCGCACGTTTCCCAGCGCTGTCCTGGCAGAGCCAAGTGACTGTCGTGTCCTCCTCCCAGCTCACATCCTTCCTCTCCATCACTGACCGGTCAGTGGTGCTTGCTGCCAAGTCACTCAGACTGCACAGAGCATGTTCTATCCAGGCAGCAGAGGAAGGGACAGAGCACGTGCAGGGTCTTTCCCACCACATCAAGCAGTTAAAAAAAACACACAAGAGGTTATAGATTCACTTCAAAAGAACTTTTTTTTTTAATTTAGAAATGCAGTTATATACATAGAACAATTAAATTAAACTTTGTACAAATATTAAAATACTATCTTCACACCCACTGCAATGTACAGGATACCATAAAATATATATAAAATAAAGCAAAATAAAACTGATTGAGTGACATCCTGCACAGCATCAATTATGGTTTTGTTTTTAAATCCCACATATATATGGAGTACCATTCTGAAAATAATTCCCATAGTGGTGCAATTCAGATAAAAAGAAAACACAGACAGGAAAGAAAAGGTTAATGTGAAAAGGCAATCAAGCTCCCCTTGCATTTGCATCAGCAATTACCAGCAGTCTACCCACCCTATCACAGGACATCTGCTTCACAGACAACTTTGCTTTGTTCTCTTTTGGAAGGGAGCAAATTTGAGAATTGGAACTAAAACATTTTCCAGCACAACTCAGTTGCCTCCGTCCTTGCACAGGCCAGGACAGAAGCAAAAGCACAGTTTACGTAAAGCATGTGCAGAGCATCAGTGGAACCCGTTCTGGTGGGTACATGTATCCGTACATCATCTGCAGAGGGCTGAGTGTGGAAACAGTGCTGAACACAGGGCCCTGAAGAGAAGTGTGGGGAGTGATGTGCTCTGTCCTGGCGTGGAAGGGCACGAGGAGAGGATGAAGGATTGAAAGCGGGCTTATTTCCTGTATAAAAATATGCCTTAAAATGAAGCCTGCTCTAGGAGACCTCTCTGCACTTTCAAAGAGTATCATAGAGAACAAATGTTTTCTAATGAAGTTCTTCTGCAAAAAAAGGTTTTCACAAAGAACAAGTTCAATCTGCAGTTCCCTGTGAGGACTGAAGGGTGAGCACAGGGTGAGGCAGGATGTGCAAAAGAGCCAGGATTTATTGCATTTACGTACAGAAACGAGAAAGTGAAATTGATTTAATTAGTTATCTGGATAGAGTAATAAGGCAGATTTTTTTTTTTTTAACTGCTATCAGAACAGTAAAACCAGGTTTTGCAAATATGTTCTAAAAAGGTCAGCAAGGAAACCTCAGTGTGTCCAACCAGTTCTACATCAATATTTTTTTTTTTTATACAGCAAGCCTTCTGGTGTCTGCTAAATCACCTAAACAAAACACAAGCTGCCTTACAACCCGCTCATGAATGCATCAGCCCATGAGCCTGCAGCATACCTCTGTGTGCTCCCTTTTCTGTACTGCAACTGACTTAACCATCCCACATCATTTCCAGTGGCTGAGGCTGTTGCCCTCTTAGCTCCACTCCTCAGTATTGACCCAAACATTCACCTCTGCGAGCATCTTAGGATGTTTCCTTCCAAAACAAGTGAACAGATTTCTTCCTAACACACCTGACTTCTCCATGTGCTGAAAGGCCAAATAAAGGTTCCAGATGCATTAAACAATTCACCGCAGTGGAGCTGAAAGGCTACAGGGAAACCTCAGGGGAGATGTCCGAGGGGCAAACAAGCAGCATGTTTGCTGAGTAAGCATTCTTCTACACAGCAAGCTCCCCGGTGGTTACGGAAAAGGATGAAAATGCATTGAGCTCTTCTCCCTCCCCAAGTCATCACGTTTTAACTCAGCAACAACTCCACAGGCTCACATGCTGCAGCACGTCTCTCCTCTAATTTTTTACATCTTCTGCAGTTAATGACAGGGAGACACAAGCTGTTTAAAAGCAGAACACACAAAACCATCTCTCTTGCCAAAGCCACTGACCCCCTTCAAGGTGGCAGGAGGCTCTGACACAATCCAAGCTGGCTCATTGTCTGAGCAGATCCTGACAGGAAACTGCCCTGCTTCCCCACAGGTTAATGTCAGCTTCACTTTCTGGTTCCCTCAGGCTGGTCCAAGTTCTGCAACGCCTGGGCTGAAAACACTGCAGTAGGTTGCATGTTATTTTTTTTTTTTAACTATGAAACTGAAAGAGAGCAAAGAGGGCTTTTTTAATTGCACGTAGTACTTTGAATTTCTGAAATGCCCTTTTCATTTTTTAACCTATCAGACTCGAAAAATAACAGAAACCTTTAAAATAAGTGCTATTTTTATTTTTCCAATGAAATTAAATCACTTCAATGTTGCTGAATATTACAGGATCCAGCACCTATGACAGAACATGAGATGATTATGTTGGGAGTATTTAGTAAGAAAAAATAAAATGCCTCCCTTTGAATTCTTTTGCCAGACATAGGTAGGAAAAAAGGTAAGGAGGCCGTGGCCCCATCAGAAAAAAAAAAAAAACCAAAACAAAATAATTTAAAAAAATCATTTACTGCATTACATCTTGCAAGGTTGAGCCCTGTGCTCCCCATCCACCACACTGAGAGCCAGGCTGCTTCGACCTATGGCAACAGCTAAAGAGGACACACTCTTTGCTCGGAGGTAATGAACGCTCCTGAGACAGAGCAGAGCTCATGCCTGACAGATCTTTAAGTCTCAGTCCTTGCTCCTGTAAGTAAATACAGGACTGTGAAATTCAGTTTTTCCTAAATCTCTGCTCAAAAGACTTGCTAAACCTTCAGCCTCTGCAGAATGAAAACAAACCTGAATGAGTAATAATCACTTGATAATCAGTAAAGTGAGGTCTTGCTCCCCCTCCCCCTTGAAAAAAATTGTTAAGCAGACATCTCTCAGGTTCCTCCCCAGCTACTCTACCTGATTTCATATGAAAATAAGCGCTAAAGTTGAAGACTTGGGCAAAAGCAATGTGATGCTCCCAAACTGGTTTTCATGTTCTGGCTTGCATGGGTCCTTAGGGCCCGTTCCCCCGAGTGCTGCTGCAGGGGACACGATCTTCTGCAAGTGCTGGAAGCATCAGCTGGGGTTGCCAGCCAGCAACAGCAGACGCTGGCGTGGGAGCTGCTGGTTTACCCTCTCAGCAAGCCAACAGAAGCTGCCTGTTTATGCCTGATCACAAGATCTACACTTGCATATTTCCCTCCACCTCCACATTTCCCCCCCTCCTTTGTAAAGCCATTGCCCACAATTTCTATAAATGAAACAAAATTAAAGCACTCCCTCTTCTGTGCAGCTTACTTCCTCCTCTTCCCCAGCCAAATTGAATTTTCTCTCCCATACTGGCAGCTGCTTACTTTACAGCAGCAGAGAGAGGAGGCAGGGCCACGCAGTACGTGCTTTCTGCTGGCGGAGCAGGCACCGGTCCAGGGCAAGGTCATCCCTCAGGATCAGCTTCCAGCTTTGCTGTGGGATTCTCCCACCAAGCCAGTGCTAACCCTGGGTTAAAGGACTGCTCCTTGCAGGAAGGCAGCACGCACCTGACTTCCACACCTTGATCACTGAGGTGATTTTCAGATCACAGGATCTGAAATGGATAAAGAGCAATTCCTCCTACTCTGAGCTAGTGAGGCAGTAGGAAAGAAGTCACATGTTCTTCCCTCTGCACTCCTTCAGCCTTATCACTACACCCGCTCAATCCCTCTGCCTGCCCTGATGAAACCAGCGAATGAGACAATTTGCTCAAGTTTAGACCACTTCCAAGGTAGGAGTTAAAAACTAAATACAAACATTTCCATGCTTATTTTCTAAAATTCCAATAGCAGATGTGTAAACAACATTTGCCCTCTACAGTGCTTGAAGCTGAGACACTGCAGCTCACTGTAAAAATGACCCAGGATTTTCATCATCCAAATTGAACAAAAATATCCAAGCCACCCAAACTGGATTTATCAAATCCTTGTGTTAATGCAAGGTAACTTGAACAACAGGGAAGGAAGTTTAAATACTGTATTTTTAAATTAATAACATCCTTCTGAAAGAAGGATAGTGAAAAGAGGATTCTTCCATCCACAGGCACACACCGTCCCAGGTGTCCTGGGACCGAACAGCTAACAGGAACATGAGCAGCTGGTGCATGGCTGGACACTATGGCCAATCCCCATTTCCAGGAACTGGAGCTATGGCCACAGTGATTTTATACATAAAGGTGTTGTGTTGGTATGTTCCTGAAACAACAAGGATGAGGATGGTGAGGATCAAAAACCAAAAGCAAAGCAGCACAGACAGCATCCCTATTTACCTGTATATTACCACATGATGTGTAAGGCCATGACATTTTGCTCCTTCAGCTCAAATAAGAATTTAGCAGCTTCTCACAGGGCAAACACTCCCCCAGTTACTTCAAGTCAGTTATGACAAGGTACACGCATCTAAGAAGCCAACTCCTCTTGCTGAACCCAATCCCAGGGAACACAGTGTCCAGACCTCCCCGGTGAAACCTTACAACCACCACAATGCTTTTGTGATTGGATCTCCTACCCCAGATGAACACGGCTTCATGAAAAAAGAGAGTCCTGCTAACAGCAACCAGGATATTCTGATCTGCTACAAATAACTGTGGTGGGCAGAGATACACATATTTTTGGATTTTATTTTCCCTGCTGCTAGAACTTGAAACAATCTTCAAAACTTAGGAGGTTCAAGAATAAGCTATGGTGTCCTCTGGCACTGCTATCAATGTAGCCAACCTTCCCTCACAGCAACAGGCAACTGTGTTGTATTTAGGAGAGACCTTATAAATGCTGCTTACCCCTGGCCAGAAGGAAGAAGCCCTTCTGTGTGCCCACTGAAATCCATTATGATAAAACAGCAGATTCTTCTTGTATGAAGCCAGGAAGACACCCTAGCCTCTGAGATGCTACCCAGGATTCAAGTACCAAGGTACCCAGTGTGGCTGGAAAGGTAATTTGGGATTGCACCAGTGGCACCAGGCATTCACTACCTACGGGCATTTTTTCCTCTTGACATTTTCAAACACCTGAACCACTTCTAGATTAGATCTGAAAAGTGGTACCTCTGCCTCAAGATTTGACCAAAAGGAACCTAACCTTCAGTGCAGAAACACCTTAATTGAAAAAGCTTTGAGACACACACAGCTTATTCAGGAGCAGGACCAAATTTGGTTCCAGTCTTGATGCCTCAGTGAAAGAGGCCAACTCATAGTTAACACAGGTTTGGTTACCCGAAAGTCACATCCTCCAAGCATTCTGGACCCTGCTAACCACTGGCCATTCTCCAAGGCTCTTCTACAACCTAACATCAGAAGCTGCACTGGCACCAGACCAAAGCTGAAAGGGTTTTTTTGGCAGTACAGTCCCAGTCCCAGCTTCTAGAAGCACAGCATAACCCAGTGGGTTGCACAGGTAGAGGAGGAGACAAAAGTGATTTTCAGCAATGGATTCCTGCAGAGATAGTTTTTGAGAAGGGGTCAGAGGGTACTCCTACATGTTGGACTTCTCAGCCTTCAGCGCTCTAGCGATTCTCAATGAACTGCAATTGCACAGACAAGTTGTCGCACAGCCCATCTCATCTGAGGCGCTTCTAGACATCACAAACTGCCCCTGAACTGGGATCCCTCCCAAGCCCAACTTCAGTCCCAGTGAGGCGTTTTGTCCTGCCCGGTCACAAAGAGGATAGTGGAAGAAGAGCCTATATAACATACATACGTATATATAAACTGTGTCTGCACCCAGTGAGCAAGCGGTTTTAGCCCCTGCTCTCTGGGCAGCAGAAGGGCTAGAGAGGCTGGTAAGCTGCAACAAGCCGGTGTGAGGAGGAGAAAGGCACGAGAAAAGAGCAGCTCTTCAGAGACTGCTGTCAAACATCTGGCTGGGGAAGAAGAGAGGAGAGCTCAAATCCACTCTGTTCCTTGAGCCCCTAATGCAGATGGAATGGGGAAGCCAGCACTGCACCAACCCCACTGGTGCATCCAGGAGGCAACCTGGCAACATCCTTTGGATCTTCAGCTGAGGGCGTCTCTGCTTGGAGGTATCCACGGTACAGCTCGCGAGGACGGGGAAGGCTGCACAGAGTGCTTCTGTCCTGAAGGCAGGGGGAGAAGGGAGAAAGAAATCCAAGAGGGAGAAGGCTGGGCAAACACAGCAGGCCTCATGCTTCCTTCAATAAGGGAATATCTGCGTGGTGGGGAGAAAAAAGAAAAAGCAATCAGACTTCTGCAGTTCAACACACACCAGAAAAAAATACTGTTGAAAGCAAGACAAGCTCCCACTTCCATAATGTTATAATGCAGTGGCCTTCCTGTCATCACAGCCCAGCAGAAGGGACCTCTGGAGGGCTCTGCTCCAACCTGCCCCAGCAAGCGGGACCACTGCCAGCTCCAGCCTTGAAAATCTCCAAGGACAGACACTCCATCACCTCTCTGGGTGCCTGTCTGGTCCTGCACCACCCTCCTAGCACTAAATATTTTCCTAATGCCCAATCTCAATCTGTCAAATTACAGCTTGTGGCCATTGCCCCATGGTATATCAACTGTCTGAGAAGAGTTTGGCTCCACAGTCTTTTCAAGTCCCTGTAAGGACTTGTAGCCAATTCTTGGCTTGGCCCTCACAGCTGCTTCTTCACCAGATTAAAGACCAGCTCCCTCAGTCACTCCCCACAAGCCCCTGGCTATCTTGGCAGGCCTCCAACAGAGCCTGTGAAGTTTCTCCAAATCTCTCTTGAACTGGGGGTCCCACAACAAAATACAGTATTGCCAGTGAAGCCTCACCACTGCCACTTAGGGTAAGGTACTAACTTCCCTTAAGAATAAGTCTCCTTCTTTCCTATGACATCATCAATCCTTTAGTTCCTCAAGATGTCCAAAATACGTTTCTTACTGTGCCATGGATGGTGGGAGATACAAGGATCACACCTGCCCTTACCTAACTTGAGGAATGCAACCTCCTCCAGTAGCTGCAGCTTCCTCATCTTTGAGCCATAAAGCACAAGCTTTATGGTCTCCTGCTGCAAGGGGCAATCTGCTACTGTACAAGCAGCCTTACAGGCAGTACACATTTCAGGCAGGGATAAAAATGACACAATGCAGAGGCAACATCCTCTAATTTCTACACTGCTGACATTTTTTGTTAAGCTCCACTTTTGTATTTCTGCTGTTTACTCTCTTGAGGTTTAAGGTCCATCTTAGGATATGTTACCATTTCTGCCCTTTAGTGGAAATCCCCTTTAACTGGTTTTACTGCAAGGGTTCTGGATGGCATTACTGCAGCTGTAGGGCTTGACATCATGGAAGGGAGAAGTTCTGCCCTGAGCTGTCTACAAGCCAGTTGCACTTCATGCCAAAGACACAACAGGCTCTGCAGAAGCAATCTTAAGCTGCAGCATCACATCAGCTCTAGTATTGTAAAGCTACTCCTTCGGGGCAGAACAGAAGTCAGTAACACAAGGTGCACTGACTGTTTAACAGACTCGCCCCTCTGCCCTGTACAGTAAGTTCAAGCACATCCCTTTAAGGCGTTCTCGCATGCCGGGGCTGCAGCACTGTATGCACTGTGGCAGTAAGCTGCTTACTAAAATAGTCTAAAAATGAAGAAGCCCAAACATCACTAAGGGTTTGTATTCCAAGTATATCCTTCCACTCCCACCAACTTGTTTTCCACAAACATAGCTATTTTACTGCATTTGCACTATGATGCTGGAGGCTGGCCATTTCTCTCCAAATCCTTTGCTAAAACAAGATCGAGCAGCAGAACCCCAACAGTCTTTCCAGACTGCCCTAGGCTCCCAGTCTGAGCACACCACATACTTCAGAAGAAGGTATTAAATACTGCTTGCGAATCTAAGTTGTGAAATGTGCCATGGAGGCTGGGACAAAAAGCTCTCCTGGTGCCTGACATACACAGGGGCGTTCCTTGTCATTTTCATCCTAGGTAGTCAACTGCAGAACCTACTCTCATAAGGGTCTCATTCAGTGCTCCTTGCCCAATTCACATACCGTCTGTGTATTCCTCAGAGGAAGTGAGTGATAAAAGGCTCTGTATGTCACTGCTTTCTGAATCTTGGACCTCTTTCTGTAGGGGTCTACTGCTAGCCATGCCAGCTACCCAGGAAGAGGTAGCAGCCTGATGCACAAGAACAGTTTCAGAGCGCTGAGAGCCACCGGCTTCACACAGTCCAGAATGTCCGGGGGCTTCGTCTTCTCTTTCAAAGCTACTGCGAGCCCCTTGGTCCTGCTGCTGCATCTCTCTGGCTCCGTTCTGCCCAGCTCCCTCGGAGAGCACAATCTGCACTCGGGAGTCCGAGGGTGGAATGCAGTTCCCTGTGCTGCCATACACTGCTTCTTCATAGGATGGCAGGGCCACTTGTACACCATCCACCATGATAGAGACCTGATCTCCAGACACACCTTGGTCTCGCCTCAAAAAAAAACCAAAAACAAAACAAAAAAAAAAAACAAAAACCAAAGAGAGGGGAGAAAAAAAAAAAAATCAAGTTGAGCATTTATATTTTTATATATATGTGACGAAGAACTCCAATAACCTCCCACAGCAGAGCTCTAACACTCACCATTAACTTATTTAGGGGAGAACAGACAAAAGCATGAATGGTGGTTTAAGAAAGTCAAGCAACCACGGCCTTGCACCCCTACAGTGAATTGCCACAAACATGAGCAGGGGCTGTAATTCACAGTGCCTGGTGGATTTAGCAGCAAGAGCTGAAAAGGCTACAATGCCTCCCAGCTCACCCGCCTCCATAGCTAAATCTGACAAAGATCGTGACTCAGAGTCCTCTGCTGTCACAGCCCTCAGATAAAAAAGAGCTCCGACCACTGCTGGTTTCAGCTTGTTACACTGCTATACTCTGCAACATCCAGTGCTGCCTGTTCTGCCACCTTTACTGCTGGCAAGATAACCTCTGGTAGGGAGGGACAGGCAGCTCTTAAAATGCCACAGTATGAATCTCCTAGGCTCATGACTCAGAGTCCTGGGATTGAATTTTTCTTTTCTGGTGGTTTGGACTTCTTCAGAAAAGGGCAGACTCGAGGGCCCCAACTCTCAACCTCCCCGCTGCTGGACAACCGTGTCTCTGCTCTTATTTAAGGAGTGCTAGTAGCTGATTTGGAAAAGAGTCCACAGTGACTCTGTTGACCTCAGCTGGCAGCAGTGTTATGGCTGAGTCTCTCCTCTCCTCTGCAGACCCAGGCCAGGAGGGTTCTCCTCAGGTTTGCATGTGTATCTAATCAGCCGTACTGCCAGAACTTGTGTCTATAGGATCTCACAAGCAAACTGACGGAGATACATATATACACCTGGACACATGCTTTGGCAGATATCCAAGGCTACAAGAGGCAGGAGACTGATCAATAGCCAGACCAGCAGGGATCATAACATTTCACATTCAAGGCCCATGAAAAAGCACAAGGAAACCACTCCTCAGATGGCATGTTAGAACGGGGACTGCAGCTGGGTATTACAGATGACTATTTCAGAGTACTGCTGGAGCACAGGGCAGAGGTGCCACTGAGGTGATTAAAACAGGAGCAGAGAAGTGAGGAAATAAGTTGCTCCAAAATGAAGGCCTAAACCAAGTACCTTAATGGGTTTCTGCTGAAAAAAGCCAGGATGCCTCCAAGCCCCTCCAAACCCCAGCTACCCTTACCTGCTGTGATGGAACGATTTCAGCTTTGGCTGCAGCAAAACAAACAGCACAACTAAGAGCAGGATGAGGGCGACAGAGCTTGCTGTGGAGGCTACTATGGACAGCGTGGGTACTCCAATCGCTGGAGGAGAGTCCTTTTCTACAAAACCAAAAGAAACACAAGGTCCCTTAAATCACTGCCATAGGGAAGGAAAAACATCCACACTGCCTGCCCTCAGGAGTTATGCTTGGGTGCAGATGTGAGGAGCCCAAGTTTCACATCCAGTCAAGGCACACCAGCTATCTTTTACAGCAGACAGTTCAGAGTTCAAGCTGACACCTCTCCCTCAGCTGTAAAGTGGATCTAAAACAAAACATGCACATAGGAGGGTCCTCTGGAAAAACACAAGGCAAACAGAAAAGCAGTGCAAGCAGGCCACGGGAATTGACAGATGGTGGTAAGGGTCACATTATATATAGATCTGGCTGAGCAAAAGCTAAAAAAACACCCTGATGTCACCAGCAAGGCCAATAATTGTCTACCACAATAAGCAGGATATTTTAGGCCAAACAATAGAAAAATTCCAAATAATGTGTTTTCTTGGCTGATGGAAGTCTTCCAAAGGAAGGGGTGGAAGGCACCTGGCTGAGTATATTTGAGACACAGCAAGTGTTTAGTTTCTCTCTCAAACATATGCCAGGGAACAGAGAGGGAAGGCAGATGTTGCTTCAGAATGCTGCACTTTCAGTGTTAGATACCTGTGCCCTCTTCACATTACTCCTTCCCACCCTTCCTCACCTGTGCTGTGTGACTGTATGGGAACCAATTTGGCTTTTAAAGGTCTCTTGCAAGACAGGAATAAATTGGGAGTGGAGAGAGAATGGCTCGAAGCTGGTATTGCTGAGCACTGCATATCATGCATAAAATGCTACACTATTCCTTTCACCTCCCTGGAGCAAATAACTGTCTGCGTATCTGTATGTGTTGCCTCTGTCCCTAATTTATGTCTTTGGTAGAGATCTGAAAAAACTCACTTCCTTATTGGCAAATACTATAGTGCATTTCACATTCAGGACATGCCCAGGTATGCAATTCCTCAATTCCTTTTTTGCTACATTCAACACATTCTTTGGAAGCACAGGTCTTAAACTGCAGGGGATGCAGGATACCCCTGCAGGCAGGGATGAGGGAAAGAAGAGCACACAAACAGAAGAAAAAAGCTGTAGGACCACTGTTTTTAAGCCTACAACCTGAAATCATGCCCAAAACAGGCAAGTAAGCTGGAAAGCCAGTTTCCATTTTCTGCATCTTCTCTTGGAGCCAAATCTATTTTATTGGCTTAGTTGTTTTGAACTTGTTTTCCTGACATTTTTGAGAAGTAGCTTGACCTCTCCACAGGGAAATACAATGTCTGGTATGTTTTTCCCTACAGGAAATAGGGTTGAGTAAGGATTTCAATTTTCAACATTACTCAGGGCATTGGGTACACTGACAGGGAAGAGGGTAGGCAAATAGAGATGCTCCCTTTTCAGCATCTGTACACAATGCTTTAAAACTGCCCATTACCCAGGGTACACTCCAGCACATTCACCATCTCATATTCCAACAAGATACTCACTAACTCATACAATAAATGGTCAAAAGGCTATGGGGCTGACAGGCTCACAGCTACATAAAATGTGGTAACTGCTAGGGATTTCATTTACTCTGTATGGAGCAGGTGGGATCTAGCCCATTACCAATCATTTTAAGATCTACTGCCTTTCTCTCTACAGTCTCTCACCTGTTCCTTCTTTCAGCCCTGTGAAAGAGGCTCACTAGTTAAACCTCAGCTGTCTCTGACCTTGACCAGTTGTCTCAAAGCCTGTGCTGTGAAAGTAATGGCTTTTTCACCGGGTCAGATTTTTGAGGCCCCATATTTTTGATAAGGCTGCCGATCCTTCAGGATGCTAAAGAAATCTGAGGGATTGCTGCTCATCACAGCACAATCTCTTCAGCCCTGATGCAGACCAGGCGCTAGTGTGCAGGATGCCACCCAGGGAATGCTACCTGAAATAGCACAGCTTTGTTCTCCAGCCTGGGTGCAGCGAAGGGAAAGGGGACCAATATAGAAAGGAAGTTTACGCTGGATTTGAAAAACCTCTTCAGGATCCAGTTGCTGACAGGTAAACTCCCAGTTCTTTTCCTTATACATCATAGAAAGGGGCTATTGGAGTGGCTGGGACAGACACTGAGAAGACAGTGTCTTTGGGATAGGCCAGGATGTTCTAGAGATCACAGATACACAGTGAGCTCCATAAAGAGCTTGAAGAAGGTGCTTTTCTGTTTCCTTCCAATTAAGCTAACATATTTTGCTTTATGGACTATGAGACTTAATCCCAGAATGTACATCTTTCTGATTCAGGATGACTGAGCAGTAAGACTATCAACAAGCCAAACTTGAAGAGGCCAGGGAGTTCTCCCCTTATCCAGTATGCATGCTTTTCAACGCAGAAGAGCCATAGGCAAACTAAAAGCTGTATGATGAACATTTTCCTGCAAACCTTTTCACTTTCCTGCTTTGATGGAGGAATTCCTGTTCAGCTGGGAGAGACCCAGAAAACAAAAGCTGTCCACTTCCATTTGGAGAAAAGCAGAAATCATTTGTCAGCAATGTCCTTTCCTGCCAGTGCAGTGAAAAGCAGCACCATCGAGCTCTTTGCCACAGGATGCCAACTGTTGGTTAACCTGTTTGCCTCTACACACGTGCACATATGGATAGACGGGTACACCACTGAGGGAGATGTGCTGTCAAACACAGCAGGAGCAAAACTTGACAGTATGGTAAATGCTTCAGTTAGAGCCTCCCCCATTTCTGGGATGAGAGCTGTCAAAATAAGAGGCTCCAAGTAAGTAACAAGTTGTCTCCTTTATACTCCTTTCCACAGGTTGTCTCCTTGCATGAGGAACTCTGAGCTTGCATCTGATGGTCTGTTACAGAAGAGAAATTTTAAATAAAGAGCTGTGATTGTGAGCCACATTTATGAAATTGCTGGAGCAATGAGAGGCAGCTGTATGGAATTCCTCAGCATCACACTGACTCGGTGTTTAAGGGTAATCTTAAAAGCCAATGCAAGGGCAATCTTGACTGTCCCACAGGAGTCAGGGAGCACTCACCTGGGCTGAGCCTGCAGCTGACTTCCATGGCTGGGTTCCACTCTCCATTCTTGCAGGTCAGGTATTTATAATCGCCTTTCAGAACGTAGCCTTCAATGCACAGATATTCTATGACACTGCCTGAAGTCAGAGGGTTGTTGCAGGGGCTAGGGTGGCATTTATAGCCTCCATTCTCAGGCTGTGGTGGTTGGGGACAATCTGGAAAAAAAAAAGAAAGCATCATGGAGGATCTCAGAAGATGACATCTCTTGCACGATAGATATGGCACATAGGCAGACTTCCACCTACAAACACCCACTAAATTAAGAAACTACCAAAACTGAGAAAAAAGACTGTTATACAACAGCAGAGAATACGGCTCAGTTTCACCTCTGGGGTGTCTTCTGTGATTGCTAAATACTGCTTGTTATCCCAAGTAGTACAATCTAGTTGGCAGGCATCAAACCGGTGATATTTTTGAACAGTGACATATAAGTTTGTCACAACAGAGATTTCACATGAGAGGGGCACAGAAAATCCTTGGTGCTATCTTTTCCCTGCAGCTGTTTTACTAGAGACTGGGGGGGACCTAACAGCCAGGCTTTCCTATTAGCTTGATACAGATAAAGCACGAGACCTCCTACTGAAACGAATGAAGAATGCAAACACCCCACTGTACTGGGGGTACAATGTCAAGGTACAGAGCTGCTCCATAAGGGACCCTGGAAGCCCCTAAGAGCACACTGATTTTAGCTATTTTACACAGATGTGCTGGCTTTGGCTGGAATAGAGTTAATTTTCTTCACAGTAGCTAGTATGAGCCTATGTTTTAGATCTGTGCTGAGAATAATGTTGATAACACACTGATGTTTCAGTTGTGGCCCAGAAATGCTTACATTAAGCCAAGGACTTTTTCGGTTTATCGTATTGCCCTTCCCTCCCAGCTTCTTCTCCACAAGAAATTGGGAGGGACACAGCTGGGACAGCTAACCCCAACTGACCAAAGGGATACTCCACACCATAAGATGTCATGCTCAGCATATAAAGCTGCGGAAAACAGAAGGAAGTGGGGGGCCACGTTCAGAGTGATAGTGTTTCTCTTCCCAAGTAACTGTTACACATGATGGAGCCCTGCTTTCCTGGAGATGGCTGAACACCTCCCTGTCCACAGGAAGCAGGGAATGAATTCCTCCTTTTGCTTCGCTTGCACATATGGCTTTTGCTTTACCTATTAAACTGTCTTTATCTCAACCCATGAGTTTTCTCACTTTTCCAATTCTCTCCCCTATCCCAACAGGGGGAAGTGAGTGGCTGTGTGGTGCTTCACTGTCGGCTGGGGTTAAACCACAACAACAGATATACTACCAACAGTATGGGGAACAGAGCCTTGCTTCAATGGGACCACATATTCTAGCCTATATTTTAAAAGGAATTAGACTATTACAAAGATATTTCAAAAAAAACCAACCCTGTTTACCTATATGAAGTCTGGAATGCTGTACACATTTTACATTTCTCCTTGCATCTCCCCTATCCTGACTAATAGGCACAGACATAGCACATGCCAGAAATTTTCTTGTAGAATTTTCAATAGCCATTCAAATAAAAACAACAAACCATGAATGAGGAAGCTGCACTGAGAACAGGATATTTGTATTGCTCAGAATTTCCTCTCCTCTGGCAGGTCATGGTGACCCTGCAGAACAGCCCCAACACCTCCTGCTGACATCATGTATCTATCTGCCTGTCTGAAAGAGGGAGAAATCCAGATTTTTCCTTTTAAATCCACATCAGCTCCCCAAACTTCACAAAAGAAAATCCATTAAACATCTCTCCTGAGATATATTTTGAGGCATGGAAAACCAACCATCTGGCACACCCTATGCCAGAGCACCTTGACCCAGGCCTTAACCCCTAGATCATGCATTCCCAGGTTCTGCCTGTAAGTGTCCCACTTACTGTGGAACAAACAGCAAGAAACTGCTAAGCAAAGTTCAAGTAACTGGATTTTGGGCAAGATTTAAGAAGCAAAAGAAAACACTAGAGATTCATTCCACTGTCGAAAAATTTGCAACGTTGCTGCAGTGCAAGTGACCCTTGAGCCTAATCACACGTGTTAATGCATCATAGGTAGTACCTTGTAAATGCCAGTAAACCCCGAGATGAAGTGCTGAGTGAAGCCAAAAACCCTCTGGTCTGAGTTCTGCCACCTTTATAACCGCAATTCAATTTACTTCTTGAGAGAAAAGGTTAACAGGGGTCTAAGCAGCACCCTTTCAAGAAGACTTGTTCTTGAGGAGATTTATTCTTAAATAAGCTTCAGAGAAGCCACCGTCCCTTGCCTCATGAGTATTAACTGTTGTCTCTTCTGTGTTTCTTTATTTTTCCTTTCTGCAACAATTTCCCATTTTGTAACCAAGGTTTTAATCCTTTGCCTCATGAGGCTAAAACTTGCTTTCACTTTAAGCCTGTCCAACACCTGGGATCAGCTGAAGCAACAGACTGACAGCACATTTCACATTCAGACACATAGACAAATGGCCTGCTCCATCTGCAGCCCAAGAGGGGTGTTTCTTGCTAAACTGTGGGGACCTGTTTAAACTCTATAAATATTCTCAGCAGTTTAACAGGTACCTCTTCAGGCAATGGTAGAGAGTAGAGCACTCAGGGCAGAAAAACTCCTGTTGCCACAGCAGCTGCTGAAACCTGGAGCAGATGGGACAACTTCGCTACACCTTTTTATGCCAGAGAAGGCACCTGGAATTGCTTGGGAGCCACTGACAGCATCTCTCTGCTAAACTGGTTGCAGCAAACAGTTCCTTCTCTCTGTTCCTCCTTCTCCTGAGCCATACCCACATGTAGCCACTGCACCAGGAGCCCTTTTGGACCAGGCAGTAGCTCACTGTTCAATTCCCCTTCTGGTGTAAAGTGCCACCTATACTGATGAGGTTTCTGAGTTATGTACAAAAATCAGACAGCCAACAAGAAACCAGCACTCATTACATTGCAGTAGCACTCTCAAAGGCTTGGGAATACCACAGCAGTTACCTGCAGAACCCCGACTTGGCCTCATTGCGTGAGGGCTTCAGGAGTAGATGTGCAGCTACGCAACTGCAGACTGGGTTCCTCCCCAGCTCCACAAGCCACTTGGCACAAAAAGAGAAAAGCAGCTAAGTGTGTTCAGTCAGTTGTCCCTGACTTGTCCTCTTCACACAACAAAAAGATTGCAGAATTAGTCACCTCCCCCCTTTTCTTCCCCACCTCCTTAGGTAATTTGTCATCACAGCATCGAAAAGCATCATAAGCACTTTAAAAAAAAATCACCTTCACTGTGACAGAAAGGCACTTCATGTGCTAGGGAAACAGATAAAGGATCTGTATCAGGCAGACACATCAACACCCCCCACCCTCGACCTGACCGACCATCTCTGGGTAACCCTGAAAGACAACCTGAACTGTCCTCTGCAAGGTGACCTGACGGGAACTGAGCGTCTTAGGGCCTGCAGTTTTGTAGAGTGCTACTAGACAATGCTGGTGACTTTAAAGATTGCTGGAGGTAGCCTACACAAGGGTTGGGTAGGTAAATGATGGCCTGGTGGTGCCTGGAAAAAAATGAGGAAGCCAAACACCTCTGATCTCTGCTGGACCAATTCCCTTTCCCTGACATCTCTGAGAGCTCAGCACCTCTGCAAGTCAGGGCCCAGGCCAGTCTAACGCAGGCACCCAGAAAGCCTGGGACAGACAGGGCAGCTTTCCACTACAGCAACCTGTACCTAAGTTTTCAGTCCATGCAACTTTCACAAGCTCTATCGTGGGTTTCTTCAATTGCCTCTACATGTGCACTAAATGTGGCCAACAGAACAAACAGTAGAGTCTGATTCTGTACAACCCTTTACCTCACCAAACAGCAGCAAAGCGTACACCCTGAATGTGCAGCACTGGTGTACCCATGGCAATACAGAACCAGGCAGAGCAGCCCCCTTACCGCTTTTGACAGAATAAACCACTGACACACCACGGGTGAAAAGAGCTGGGTGCCAACTGCTGCCAGAACATGTGTCCGGAGCAGCCTGCTCCCGGCTACACTTTGCAGCCAGAGGGTGCAGACGGATGGGAATAGCTGCCTGTGTTAATTGTTCATTAGCACTCCAGAGCATGGCTGTGTCACGAGGGTTCGGTACTGGGTTTGGGAGCAGGGTGCAGCCTGACCCAGCTCTCTTTCCAGCTCAGCTTCCCAAGTGGGCTGCTTGCATTTAACCCTCAGCAGTGTTTGCTCGCAGCTGTGTGGCCCAGCCCCAGGCTACAGCATTGCTGTGTGGCTATTACTTTGGTACACTGATGCTTTTTGAGGCACATGAACTAAACCATGGAGAAGGCTTTTGCAGTATTTCAGCCCCAATTAAAGCTGGGCAGATTTCAAGGGACACAATAAAATCAGATTTATTCCTTGAAAGTTTCAAAGGTGTGTGGCACACAATGGATACACTGTAACTTCACAAAAGGTTACAAAAATCCTTTAAATCTGTGGGACGTTTTTAGTACGTATATTATAACCATCATCCCCCTTCCCAATAGCATCAGCCTAGTCTCACAATGGCACTAGGTTACACTTGAAATACGAAGAAACATGCAGGAATTCCAACTCCCTCCCTGAAACACATGTTCTTGGAAGTATCCCAGAGCTTACGAGATATCTTTAAACAAATGTTCACACCAGGCAGGGAAGAGAAGGAGCGCCAAGTTACAGAAGCTACCAACTTCCTGGGGGGTTATCGACATCCTAGGCTTGCAGAGCTATTCCCAGCATCCTGATTCATCAAGCCTCGAGGATGTACAGAAACAGTGGTTTTGAACACTGCAGCACTGTGTGCGAAGGGGGCAGAGCTCTACTCCCAGAGGCCCCATTTCTAAGAGGTACTGAAGTTTATGACATCTCCCAAGAGAGCTGGTTCTCTGCCAGCATACGCTGCTGGAAAACAGGAAAGAGGTAACAACTGATGAGAAGTCCAAACATTCTGAACATCACTGAACTCTATTCAGAGGTAAAGGAACTGTCATTTCCAGTTTGACAGGCAGAAATAAAGTTGTGCACTGGAGTTTCTGCAAGTGTCATTCCAAAATGCTACACATTTAATATATAAACAATTTTTTGTACACAAAGGGAAAAATATTAAGCCAGCATGCACCTCCACTCAGTTTCCCATCAAATCACCTATAAGCACCATTTTTTAATGCATCTAGTTCATATGAGAAAATACTGTCCTCCTTCAAGGAGGATTAACTGCTCTTACGTTCTCCAAATAGCTGTTAGCAACTTGACAATAAGCAGTACAATGCTAAGGAAGCTCTTTTTTTGTTGCAGCAACAGTGCCATCACATTGTGCCTTCACCGGCTCCCTTTCCTACAGCTCTGCTTGTAGGTTTTCTCTTCTACCAGGTTCACAGATAGCCGAGGGGGGTTGGAACACAGCTTCTTTTGGAGACAATACAACCTAATCACCAAGGGATGACATTGATCTTCCATGTCTTCGCTGAGCTGAAGCTGAGCTGTGGTCCTGAATGCAGACCTGATGCAGAGGTACATCGCATTTCTAACACAATGTAAAAAAAACTCAAAAGCAAGCCATGGTCACATGTAATACCACAAATGGAAGTATGTGGTATTTCATGTGCTGAGGATTTTATGTACTCAGAATATGAACCACAGGAGATGCACAGTTGAGCCTTGATCCCTGTGAGTGAAATTCACAGATAAGCAGAAGATTTCCCAAGCCCAAGCAGGATGAGCCTGTTGTGGTGAGGATTAAGTACAATACACTCGACTTACACACACAATGCAAGATTAAAACATACTTCAATCTGACTGGATAATTGCCGCAGAATTATAGAAGCTCCCCAGTACTGACCTTCTTCACACAGGCACAACACCACGTAAGAGGTGACCAAAGGGCACCTCATGACAGTCTTGTTTGCCTACCACTGTGCTTTTCTTTTTTCAACTAGTAAGAATCCCAGACTCTAGCAGAGGGCTTACACCCCTTTTTTTCCTGCACCAAGCACCTGAACTGTATTTCAGTCACTCATCTCTTTTGCTGGCCAGTCTGACCACACAGAGACAAAAAACAAATCCACTTAACTGAGTGCATCCTTGTAAGAAAAAACAAAACTAAACAAACACAGAACAAGACAACAACTACTAATCATCATCTGCTTGAGTGCGTAGCCGTAGGTTTGTAACTGAGGGAGAACAAACCATTGCACTGCTCACCTTATGTGGGTGGATAGATGGGTATAACATTGCTTATCAAAGGGATGTCCCCCACTCAATATCCAGTAACATTTCTTTTACTTCTCCACAGCAACATACAAAGGTCACTAAAGCTAGTATGGGAACAGTTTTGACAAATTAACACTGGTGTCGACATGAGTCAGGCCCAAATCCCAGCAACTTTAAGAGGAAGACGGACTGAGCCTCAGGTTAATTCCTCACAAACTACACAAGTGCTCTAGCACGTCTCGCCATCCTCAGAGCAGTGTCAGACCGAGCTTACATGTCAGTGCTGAAGCATTTTGGAAGCAATTTGGGTAGATGATGACTCCTCAGCAGGATCTCCTGAACATGTGCCCTGTTCAGATCTGTTAACACTTCCTGGCCTTTCAGACATACTGCAACTTTTGTGGGATGTGAAGACTGCAAGTGGAAGATCCTAAGTTCCACAAGATTCACTCAATTCAACTGATATTATCAAGACTCACAGAAGAAAAACATCCTACAAACAAAAACCACCCTCCTGATCTAACACGATGAACATTCCCCTGGCTAGTCTGGTTAAACCTGTCATGACTGTCTCATGCCAACATGTCCAGCCTAGTGAGCAAACATCTTTGTGGAACAGAACACAGAAGCACCCAGTTAAATTGTCCCTGTACTAAAGGACATACAATTTCCTTCATGCTGGGATCAGTTCCCTCAGAAGCCTTATCCTCACTTTCTCGTGCTACCTTGACTCCCTTCTACAGTACGATTTTTGCAGAGTAGCTTAAAAAAAGGTTGCCTTCCCTTGAAGCATATATTTGTGTCTCTCTTCATGTCTCCTATCACACAGAAGGGTTCCCTCCTGGATGCAGTCCCTTCTTTTGTCTATTTACTTTCTTCCAAGTTGTGCTCCAGCAGGCTCTACAATGGCAAGGAACACTTTTCCGTCCAAGTCTCTGGTTCTCTAAAACATTGCCACCTTTATTCTCTCAGCCAGGACTTTCCACTAGCCACAGAAACAATACATCTAGAAATGCATCCAAAATAAACACAAAGACATCCCAGTCATCCGGCTACTTGTCCCTGCTATGGAGGCCTCTGATTTTCAACTCTGATAATTTGAGTGTCTGCATCACTTCAGTACAATGGAGGGAACTGCAACAGCTATTACTAACTTCTGGCAAGGACCTTCAAAAAGCCCCAAACTCTCCAGAGGCACCCTTGAGAGTAATCCTCCCTCTCCACTCCCCTTTTCAGCCTGGGTCCTGCCCCAGCTAAACGGGTGGTCTGAAACACCAGCTGCATCCGAAGCCTTCTGCAGAGACTGCATTTTCAGCATCTTCGACTCGAGGTTCAGGTTTAATTAACACCATGTTGGAAACAACAGTCAGGCTCACTGTGTCTCTCCAGTTAGTGTCCAGAACAGGCTTGCAGCAACAGGTGGCTGATCTTCTTTAGTTGCTATTTTTTTGTAAATTCATACACAGGCCTTCATCTTTTTTTACACAATGATTTTTCACAATAAAAATGTGACAGCCTAATGCAGCCATCCAGACAGAGAGCTATAAGTCCAAGTCAGAGACCAGCAATAAAGTTTATTTTGGCTTCCAGAGGGTCTGGCAACTCTAACAGGGTGCTGCCCATGGATCCCCTCAGGGGTGACACTGAACATCAGTTTTGCGTTAGGAAGCAACTGAACAAATTTGCCAGCAAGAGCTCTGGACATATTTGTTAACAGGAGAAGAGATTGT
Source organism: Pterocles gutturalis (assembly GCF_000699245.1). NCBI lineage: Eukaryota > Metazoa > Chordata > Aves > Pterocliformes > Pteroclidae > Pterocles > Pterocles gutturalis. The sequence goes on along the minus strand of NW_010133526.1, from coordinate 13,000 downwards.
TTTCTCTCTTTGCAGAGTTTCAGTTCTTGCTGGCACAGCACTACCCGACCTCTCCAGTCATCTCCTGGTTGTTTAGTAAGCTAATAAGGAAACAATTTACCCCTCCCTTAGCCCAGTTCCTGTATCTCTTCTGTTTATTGGATATACTCCCAACCTCTGTCACTGGTACTCAGAGAAGCATGAATATGACACAACCAGATAATAGTGTCACTACTGTCCTTAGCCACAGCAGCAGGGTACCCAGAGTTGCCACGCTCGCTTAGCAGCTTCTTGAGCAACAATAAAGGCAACACATCAGCCTCCCAGTGCCTGCAGACTACAGTGCCTCAGCTTACACCTAACAGAACACACTGTCCAAGTTTTGATGCAATTCAAAATCTTCCCCATTTTTAAACTTAGTTCCTCCTCCTAGAGAGACCCCTACCTAGCATATGACAAACTCAAAACCCACTATATACCTTCTGAGAGAAAAAACTAGAAAGGCAGCACCAAAACTGAAGGAATGCACATATAACTGCACACGCACCATTTTCAGCAGCAAGCGCTTTTATCTTATAAACCCTTCCAAAGTAGCAGACAGGAAATACATTGTCCAAATTAGCTGCTTTTCCTCACAAGAACTTCATCCCCCCCTGCCATGCTCCGAAGAGTCTGACCTAAAGGTGGTTGGCTGCATCAAAGAGAAAAAAATAGATATATATACACCTATTTGATTCAAAGAGCACACAGCTATTTATCAGGCCTCTCTAACCCCAGTCTCCTGCTGTGTCAGGCTGGGGAAGCAGAGGAAGACCAGCACGGCTGCAGTGACACTGTGACTGCAGAACAAAAAACTTCCACAAGCTCCACTTTGGGTCAGGATTTATTTCCTCTTAAACCAGAGCCTTCAGTCACACAGTAGCAAGTCCTTCTCTCTGAAGCAGGAGTGATGTTTGTCTCCAGGAATCTTCTGCAGAGATGGAGATGATAGGGGGAGAGGACCAGACAGCTTTGCTTTCAGTGTAAAATCTAGACAGGCAACATCCTTGTTTTACCTCCCTTTCCTTGTGCACGCAAACCAGACTATAAACAGCAGAAGACACTTTCTGAAACCTCTCCCTCAGCAGCAGTTTGGTTTCAGTAAGAAGCCAGGCTGTATCATTTCATACCCTTTTTAGACTAGCTACGTCAACTAAACACCATCTTTTACCAAAGCAAAAACCACTTCCCAAGTAGCTGGTCTGCAGAGAGAAAGCACCTAAATAGGCTTTGATCAACAGCGCTGCCTCTTCCCCACCTACACCTTCCTTCCTGTTGAGAAAGCAATGACAAGGGGATGCGCTTTAGGGGTAAATGCACACGTGATAGGTACAAAACCCATCACCTCCACCCACATGCTCCAGTTAGTCAGGAGTGTCAGCTCCATTTCTGAGGGCTAAATATCTTCAGGTTTCCAATCAGTGATGTTTTTCTGCGTGCACCCACAAGCTTTCAGCACAGCAGCTTCCCACTACACACCCTCTGCTCCTGCATTGTCCTCCCCAGTCTGAGCATCTGGACTAATACCAATATCAGGCTAGGAAATGGCTCATCAAATATTCCACAGATAAATGTCACTGCTTGTAACAGCAGGCCTGCGCTGAACACAAAGAGCCACACACTTTAGGCCAGGGTTTCTCTTGGCAGGCTGGCCCTGCAAAGCACAGCCATGACCTGCTCTGGAAATCATATTTGAGATTCTACCCCCTCCCAGCATCCAGCATCTTGAGGACATTTGAGGGGACATTTTTTAGCCCACATAATAAAATTCTAACACAAGTGTCTCTTGCAGTCATTAGAAAGCTTTCTCCCTGGAGAACAGGTGGGTCCTTCCCAGTGGAGGTGAGGCATGCTCTGCTCCCCTTTCAGGCAGACTGAGGCATTAGCATTGGGGATTTTTTGTTTTGGTTTGGTTCTTTGCTTATTGCTCACAAGTGTGCTAACCTGTGTGTTTTAACTATACAAGTACAGTAGCTGTAGATACAACATCTGGAAAGGGACCCGGACTGTAGCTACCCTCTGCCAGCTGGAAACAGTTGAGAACTCAGCGTGTTTCTAGCTGGAGACAGCATTCACACCATAAAAGACAGATTACCAGATGCCCAGGTTTTCCACTGCTGTGTAATTTCTGGGGTGGAGATGGGGAATGGAACCAGGAGAACAGATTTTGAACCTTCTCTTTTTCAGCACTCTGGCTTTCTCTAGCACATGAACAGATGGGCCATTTCCCAGAGGGACAAACCCGAGACAGCAGCTGCTGCAGGGGCCCAGTCACAACAGCTGAGGCTAAAGGACCTCTTTATATTTTACTTACAGGAGGCAGAAATCAATAAAAGGCCTCCATTGTGAGCGCACACACTTCTCGCCGTCCCTGCCCCTAAAATATTTTAAGCCTTCCTAAAAACACACTGCAAAACATAACCCTCTTTTGGGCTCTGTGTATTAAGCAGAGACCAAAGTCCACCGAAAAATAAGCTCTCTGTCTTTACTGGCTCCAGATGCTGCTTACTCTGAAGTAAAAGACAGAAGAGCAAACTGAGCAGGACTGAGCCTTTAAGGGGAAATTACAGTTTCCCTAGCAAGGACATACTCTGAAGAGGAGGCTTATTTTTCTTTATGTATAATGACGGTAAATAGAAGAAACCAAAGCAAAGATATTTATATATATATAATCATATAGCTGTGCATTTATATAATTAGACAGAAAGACAGAAGCACTTGCAGTGTGTACAGGAACAGGCACCCCTCACACAGCCATCCCATCCACACCAAAGCTGTCTTTTTATTATTTTTTTTTTTAAGGACAGGGGAAGAAAAGGAAGAAAGAAAAGACTCTAATTGCAGTCTTCCACCAATGCAGTCGCCATCTGTTAACTCAAGAGACACATGGAGCCGAATTATCTTAATTAACATGTTACAACAGTATTTAAAAAACTCTATGCTTATTAACACTCAGCTGTGATTAGCCAACCATGGAGGTAGCCTGCTAGTGCAACATTAATTATGGGTCTTGTCTGTCTTTCTATTAGAAATATGATTTTTTTTTCCAGTGGCTTATCTCTCTCCTAAAAAGAAAACCATTAGTATCAAAGCTTTCTCTAAAATGCAAATTCTATTTACATTCTACAAGAGTCAAAATGTTTAGGCTATATGAAGCTGGCACTGGTGCTTCTAGAATGCTACAGACTGTCTTGATATAAAATGTACTTTACCCTGTTTGTCCCTTAGAAAGCTTTGCTTCAGTTAGACAACTCCCTCTCTCACTGAAATTTTAGCAGAAAAATAGATTTTATGCCTTTTAAGTTAATTTCCCCCTCCAAAACAGGAGCACAGAGCTTGCTGTATGTTAGGCAGGGAAAACCAAGACAAAATCCAGGGCTAACAAAAGAACCACATCCGTGAAAGGAAGACTTCTGTAACGGAAAGCAGCAACCAAAACACAACGGCACTCCAGCGGCACATTTGCCTCCCTAGAATGGTCCTACTTACTATGACAGCTGTATTATTTTTCCCATAATAGGCCCACCTGTAACGTGCTCCCCTCAGATACATTCCCAAATGATTCAGCATGACAGGCTCTGAGACTAACAGTGCCAAGTTTTTCAGACTTGGCTCCGAGTTATGTTTGCACAGGGCTGGCTGCAGCAGGGCTCTCATCCACACGAGGCATTCTGGACATCAGGATAGCACCAAATCATAAGACAAAACCCTGGTGCTTTTAAACAAAGCCAGGATTGATAAATTAACTCCGGAAACATTAATGAGGAGGGTGAAACAAACCGGGAACAACTGCAAAAGTGCTTTTAAGATCTTCTGATAAAACAATGTTATTGTTGCACACACACACACAAATAAATAAATAAAAACTGCTGTTGGCAATGTATGTGGAAGCTCATGCAGCTTGCTCAGGTCCAGTAAGGATGAAGACCATCTGACTGGTACTTTACAGCATCCCACACTGCCAGGACAGTATAAACAATTTGCATCTGGGCTGCAGTTGGAGCCAGTGGTACAGCGGCTCCAGAACAGCCAGTTTAATACAGAAACCTGCTCTCCTGCACAGGCACAGCGCAGCATTCCAAGTGGCACATGTTTCATCTGCTTTTGTTTTCCAAGGCTGCTTCCTGCCTCCCCATGCCTTCTTCCAACCACCCCATAATTACTTCCACGTGTTTGGAGAAGGAAATTAAGCAACTGCTGTAACACCACTTTGTATAATAGGCAGGGTCACAAATTCTGCTTTTGAAACCCAAACCCACTGTCTTAAGTATCACCCAGCTAGTTTTGTGGGTTTCCACCCCTCTTCAAAAGTTTGATTAAGAGGGTCCTCCTGAGAAAGTTGCATATGGATTTTAGTTTGAAATTCTGATTATTAAGAAATGTAAAGAGTCCAAAAGTGTTTGCCACACTGGACAGAGGCAGCTAACACTCATCATGGGCCTCTCTTCCTCTCACTGGCAGCTCATCCAATTCTAAATCTTACTTTATATTGCAACAAGGAGGAGATCATTTAAAAAGATAACAAGGAATTGTCAAAATAATTTTATATTTGCTCAAAAAAGGAACAGGTAGCTGTGCAGGAACTTACAGCACCTACTGCGTAGAGGCAGGTTAGTAGAAAAGGTATGTGTGGCTTTTCAGCTCAAATAACATCCACTGTCCTTGATTACTGCTGCTAATTTTAAACTCTTAACTTTGCTCTTCACACAGCTTTGATTTCTCATCTTGTCCCTGCTCACCTCTTTCCAGAAACCTAAAACCTAAAAATTGGTCTCAATTCAGAGGTTACCTGCACATTTACCCCGCTGTTTCCTTGGCTGTTCCTGGGTGGGTTTTCAACTTGGATACAGCAATACCCCAAGGCTGTCTTTTTAGGATAAAAGCCTGACACACACTATGAGCTTTGGTCTCAGGAAAACCATCTGGCTCTTCAGCAAAAACAATGAGACACGAAAGGAAAAAGCCTAACTATCAGATGTCCATGCTGATTTTGGACACCAGGTTTTGACAGGAGAGAGATGACTTATTTGCACTGACTGGTCCATATGTCCTGACTGAAATACAGTCCCTCTACTGACAGTAGGTGAGGACATAGGGGAATCATGCCTCCATGATACAGCAAAGCAAAACTAATCTCTATCAGCAAGCACCAAGAGAAGCAGGCTTAACTTGCTTGTGGATTTCCACACGACTACAAAACACTGTTAGTCCCGAAACTTCAGCCTAGTATGGTAATTGGGTTCCTTTCTCAGTAAGGCCTTAAAAATTCTTGCTATGGCAGCTTCCCAAAATATGTCCCTGTTGTGGGCTCCAGCACAGCCACTCAAGCTCTGGATGACACAAGTCACCTGGCTGGTAACACTAACAGCAGGAGTCCATTGCTCTCCTCCCACTGGGAGGTAGAACTCAGGCGGTCACCACCAACCCACACAGCACTCGGCTCCCCCTTACCGCTGGGGGTAAGCCCAGCCGGTGCCTACCCTCTAACCCCAGCTCTGCTATGGTTTGTTCCCAGACTTGACACAGGTCACTGCACAGTCATGAGTCTGTTCAAGAAGCAGTCCTGAACTCCAAGAAGACTCTGAAGTAAGAATTTTAGGGTTTTGAAAGGAGCCATATCTTCCTACACGTGCATGGAAAGATCCCTACACTAGCCAAGTCACTTTAAAGCTCTGCCCTGGTAGGCCTCCTTCGTTCACTAATGAGCCTTCTGCAGCTGATTCATTTTTCTTCCTTTCAGCAGCAGCAGCTGTTGCCTCTGACTCAGCCCATCCAAGAAGTACTAATTTGGAAGTTCGGCCAAAGCTGATCTAGTAACAGCATGCACACAGGAGATTGCTTTGTGCTAAGCATCGTTCCACTTTCATCTGTGTGGAAACCAAACTAGGAAACTCAAACTTAACTAAGTTTCCCTCTGCAGTACGCCTACAGACAGCTTTGCTAGGGAAAGGCAGGTAAGGGCAGCAGTCCTGACACCTCAATCTGATACATCAACACACACTGGAGAATACTTTTCCATCCTGCCGTGCTATTTCTCTTCTGACCTCTGACTCTGTTCAGGACCATTGAACATATCAGAGTCTAATATCTGGGCAGATTTGTTTATCCTTTAAGAATGACTCATCTCTGTCATGGGACCTGTCAGAACAAGCACTCAAATCTTCTACCACTGGCTAGGCAGAATTGCAAGGAGTTATTAGCCCTGTCTCACTGGAAAGCCTCTCTTAAGCACACTTCATATTTTCACTCTAAATGTGGTTAGGTTAACATTAAGTCATCTTTTCCGTGGGCTTTACAGGAGAGCAGCATTGCAAGCAACTTCTCTGCAGTGACTGGCAGGAAAACAAAAATAGCCCCATTTGAACACTCCGCAATTCATCCTATTCAAAGTGGGAGGCACCTCAGACTACCGAGTGACAGAAGTACTCCACATGGCAAACCTAGCTTTCCCAGAGACCACAAAGTCTTAGAGCCTCCCAGTTATGCTGCAAGTTCAACCATTCTCAGCTACATTTTCTTGAAACAATTAGCTGATACAGGCTCAATCCAGACTCTAATAATTCAAAAGCTCTAAGACACACAGAGCGAAGTTGAAGAACTAAGCTTCAAAGCAAAGTACAAAGTTTCTTCTACTGAGAAGATCTATCTACAATAGACCTTTCTAAATTGCCTAACCCTTTAAGAGTGTTGGGCAATTTAAAAGCTAGCAAGGTGATAGTAAGAAAGGTGGTGTCAGACCCTGTATAACTTGCACTTGTATAGCTTAACAGCTATTCAGTATGTGGTCTTCTCTATTTACTGGCAATGCAAGTAACTGGAGACTGGTTTTTGTAAAGAACGGAGGTAATTCAGTGAAGCTATCAGTAAGCTTGCTTCGTGACTGGAGCAGGAGTCATCAAGGTCTGGTGGGACGATGCTGCTCCTTTGATTTACCAGTCACAGAAGACACCATCAGTTCTGGCAGAACAGGCAGAGTCCCACACATTCCACCTACTCAGATTCTGCTGGGGATCAAAAAGCACATGGAAAGTAAATGGCAACTTACTCTAATCCTTACAAATGCAGTGTATAAAAGAATTCAGATTTTCAGCCACCTGCTTTGAGAAGACTGTCTCATTACACAGATGTAATAGCTTCAAAGTGTTTTATATTTCTGTTTTCCCAGTACTTACCAACAGCTCTAAGCAACTCAATGGATATGAATTAGCAAATTGCCCAAGCAGATGTATTAGCAAATTGTTAAAAGCATACCTAGCAGCAAACACGAAAGCTTCCTTTCTGTATTTCCAGCTCCTCATCCCAAATACCCACAGGATAAACAAAGCTGAACTGAAACAAGCCAGGATTGGGAAACCATTCAAAAAACAAGCTCCTTTCACAGCTGGCAAGAAAATTGTTCAGAAAAGATGTGTAGAAGTAGTTTTCACCCTTTGAAATACTACTTGCCCTTTCATGCTTTCACTATAGCCATTGGAAAAGCACAGCCAAGTCAAAATACCCAGCTGAAAAAGCATGTAATAAAAAAAGGTCAGAGGTAACGACTCTCAAGACAGGACCCATTTGTAGCCCTAGATGCCTGACAAAAACATAAGAAGAGATTGAATACCATTCCTTCCATTTGACATAAAAGGAGATTATAAAACATACAACCCAAAACCCCATAGTGTAGCTAAAATCTTCAGGAAAGAGACCAGACCTCCCCAAGGACTGCTAAACTTCAGTCCTGCCTCTCTTCACTTCACTGCTTTTGAGCAGCAAGAAATACAACATTGTACATATTCTTTGCTTCTTATTTGTATTCCCTGGTAACTTAGACATTCTCTGTTCTGCAACAAATATACCAAGTTAAAGCTTAAAAAAAAAAAAACAAACACTCTCATAATGCTTTAGTATGGGGTTGCTTTTTGCTCCTTTCCTGATGTTTTTGGAGAACAGCTGGCCTGACAGATGCTCAAGAGCCTTGGAGACACACAACTCCAGCTCCTACCTAGTGCCACAAAGCCAGCCAAAACACATCCCATCGCTGACTTAGAGGTTACAGATCCTTACGGCAGAGGCTGAAATTTCAAAGTAGGAGACGCTGAAGCTTAGTGGCTGGAACTAAAGCCTAGGCACAAGGGACCTATGCCTAGAGACATGCTCCACTGCTAGCTCACCTGGGGTTTTGCCTCTCTGCCTCAGCTTCCCTTTTCAGAAAGCTCTTCTGCCTGCCTTTGGGAATATAGGTTTGCAGGTAGTCTGAAGAGCCCAATGTCACGATTTAAAGGCCCTTGTCACCAGTGTAATTAATTTCAATTACAAAGATTTACATATTCATTTGACTGCTTTAATATTTGTGTCTTTTTTTTCCTATACCAAGAAAGCCAATCCAGATGCAGTATTTCACAGTTCAGCAGCTCTTCCACACACGTGTCTCAGGCCAGGAATTTACTTCAACCTTGATCACCATAAACAGGCCTAACTCATGGCTAGGGACACATACGCTGCATTACCATCTTGCAGTGTTACCGTCTGGTTTCACCTCAACAAGGCTCCTTTTGCGCCAGCTGGTTTTTTATGTTATTTGTGACATTTCATTAAGTTTCATTTATTGTTTTGAGGCATTTATTTGCTCAGATCTCTCAAACGGCTTCCTTCAGCTACATCTTATCCATGCAGCATCATCAATCATGTCAGAGCAGTTCTTACTAAACCAGCAAGGGTATTTCTCAGGGCAACATACAGTTAACAGGGTAACAACAGTGTGAAAATGCTTGATTGAGTTTTGGCTGCATACAGTATCCAGAATCACACCTCAATGATAGCATTTTACCTGGATCATTTTTGACTTTGACAGGCCAAGCCTGAACGATACTATTAGCATTTCTTGCCAGACCTTGGGGTCTAGGACACTGCCTTATTGAAAAGAGACTGTTGCAGGCCAGGTACTTGCAGATAACTCCATAGATTTGCAGAGACTCTTAGAAAACCGTTTCCTTGAACACCACAAGGACCAAACCAACATGAATCCCTTGTCCTATGCACTTTTCAGCCAGCATTTACAGCATCAAGTTGGAGAAATTTCAAGTCCTTCTTCAGTTTCTTACAGTTTTGCCTTCTCCTTCCTAAAGTCTACTCGCTCATCCTCACAGTCATATTCCATCAAACACTGAGGAGAAAATTCCTGCTCGGCTCCAGCATTCCCTCACATCAGGCAATAATTTCAACTCCTGTTTCAACTACTTAGCTCCATAAAAGAGATGGTGTGGTTACCTGGGGTTTTGGTGTGTGTGTCCTTTTTGTTGTTGTTTTGGTTTTTTGGTTTTGTTGGTTTGGGTTTTTTTAAACACTTACCAGTTTTTGTACGCGTCAGTGACATTTAAGTAAAAATGTAAGTGGATACTAACAGTATCCACTATATTACTGCTTGCTACTTTCTGTCTAAATCGTCAATCCAGCAGGACAACATCACAAATCTGGTTTCAAGAGGTGCAAAACAGTCATATCTTAACTGGGAGACACAGAAGACTTATCAGAATGAAATGTTAACTTTACATTACAAATTGTCATTATAATAGCGCAATTCTATGATATTCTGAGAAACAGGATGAGGTGGGAGGGCCAGGTTATTCAAAAAGACAAATAATTGTTCAAAAGAAAGATTTATAATTCCTTAGAACTTAAAAAACATTGCCAGTACTCTGGTCAACACAGAATACATCTCATATCCATAGATGCTTATCCAGCAGATGGATTTCACAACCACCTTCTTCTGACTCAGGCTTTGGAAGGGAAACATTAAGCAAGAGCAACCAAGACAGTAGTAGAAGTTATAGCCCACCAGCTAAAACAAAAAATGCAATCTTTCCCAAACCATGCAAGAACAAAGCAGGTTCAAGAAGTTACTTACACAGAAGGGCATTTCAGATGCTCCCAAGGGAAGAATGCAGTAGAGGAAACAGTTGCAGCATGCCTGAATGCCACAGGAAGTGCTCTGCTGAGCACAAACGGGAAAAAAGCATTCCCAGGTTCTGCAGAGCTGGGGCTGGAGCTCAGAGGAAGAGAATACCCCGGGGAGCCCTCACACTCCCACAGCTGGACCCCGACCTGCTTCCCACATCATCACACGAACACATATGGTAGGAAATGAGTGTCAGTGTTCCCATCTAGTACCCCCTCATCCTAGGAAATTTTTTTTTTTAAAAAAAGGCAAAAAAAAAAGGGGGGGGGGAGCAAAGCTCCCCCCCCCAGTAAGAGTGCTTAAGCTTAAATCCAGGGAGGGCAGAGGTTATGCTATTCTTTTTCTCTGTGTTCCCTCACCAGAGGCCTCAGTGTTACTACCACTACCAGGGTAAAGTTTCTGCAGCTAGATTTCCCTCCCTCTACAGATCCAACCACTGAACCTGCCTAAGGAATGAACCTCTTGCACGGGGCTCCCCAGATGGAGTGTTCAATTCAGGCTCAGTTAGTTCTGAGGCACTAGACATCCACACAGGGCTGGCAGACATGGCACAGGGCCTACAGAAAGGCAGCTGAAGGGCCGGCCAGCTGCGCAGGCCACTGACTCCAGCCCTCTCTCAATCACCATCCGTGTCTACATCTGAACACTTCCCATGCTAACTAATTCAACACTCCTACTGCCATTTCTAGACCATCATCCAGCCTTATCTCCACATCCCCTATAGAATTCAAGGTCTCTCTATGCTCCATGAGTTCCTGAACTGCAAAGTCTCCCCTCCTCATTTCAACAGATGATTCACAAGTCAATGCATTTTTTCTTTCTCCCTGCAGCAGATGTTCAAATTTCTCCCATTGCACCCTCTGGATTGCAGCTCAATAGAGAAGCGATAAACCACCAAGCGTTACGACCAGATGGAGTTTGCCATTTGACACAAATGAAGACCCCAGACACAGGGAATATAAACAGTACACAGATAGTGCCCCTACACCAACCATTTCCAAGAGGTAGTAATTCTATGCCAGGCTACACCATGATGTCTCTTCAGCTGCTCAGGGGAGCTCAGTCTACCAGTGGGTTTAATGAAAACACCCAGGCAGCACTTGTAGGTTTCTTGGTAGTAGTGTGAAAGTTTCCCATGTAACTTTGAGATTCGTTTACTGTATGGTTCACCCTCTTGACAGTTAGTGAAGTTTCTCACACAAAGGAAAAGGAAGCCGCAAAGAAATCATGCTAAAAATAGTAGAAATGCTGCCCCCCAGAGAGACACACTTGGGCAGTCTCCCAACTGTGTACGCAGACTCCTTGAACACACTTAAATAAGAGATATGGATGTCTTATGCCTGAGAACTAGTGGGAAAAACCAGCAGGGAAGTTATTCTGATGCTGACAAATTAGTGTCCAAACAGTAAAAGAGTGTTCCCAAGAAAAAACAGGAGTCCACTTACAGAACAGTAGCTGATTGGTTTAGTGACTGATCTCTTTTTCACACCAACATAGAGAATTTCAAGGAACAGTGCACACATTTAATGAGGAAGAATAAACATTATAAGGGTAACAACATAAATAGAAATTAGAGAGGTCCAAACCCAAACTTCATTGCTTGGGTCAAGTTTGCTAGGAACACACGGTGTCTTGAACATATACCAGCTAGAAAACATGCGGATCAACCGCAGGTATTACAAAGCCATACTGCTACTAAAGAAATAAATAGTATCTCCTTTTTATCCAGAGCTTTCCTAGTTTTGATCATTTGTTTCCCTTTCTCCTCCATATCATTGGAGAAAATGGGATTTGAAGTCTTTTAGGGGAAGGAAACAACAGAAAATCCACTGTCTCACTAGTAAG
>NW_010133526.1:0-1166 GCF_000699245.1 Pterocles gutturalis | reverse complement strand
CCTGCAGAGTGCAGCAGGGAGCAGGGAGCTACAAGGACAAGGGGCGGTGTAACAACTCCACAGCCCCTTCTTTCAAACTTCTGCTCATTTTCCTTTCTTCCAATGTCCTCCACCCCTGCACAATTTGCTCAGCACACAGGAGTTACTCCCTCTCACCAGACACATCCCATCAAGCACAGGCACTGTCACAGCTTCCTTCCTGTTGCCAACACAATTATAGTCACAGACTGTCCAAAGGCTGTTGCATTCAATTTCACAGTGCTGATCATGTTAGACAGCCTGCAGCGCCATCCTTTATTCTGTCCCTTGGACACCCCTGCCTTTCCTATTCATTTTCTAGAAAACACTACTTTAGCCACACTTAAGCTCTAGGATGCTACTCATTAGAACAGTTGTATTCTGGCAGTTGATGGAAAGCAGAGAACACCCACTCCTAGCAGACAGCTCAGCTCCAGTGGAAAGCAGCTCAAGTTTGAGAAAGAAGGGAGAAGCATTAGAAGTATCTACTTCCAAACTGGACTTCCTCATAATACTTTGTATCTTTAATCAGAGTATTAATGAAATACTGAACAGACTGATCTAAGAGTTTCTCTGTGTCCTCTCTGCCCAAATCAGTGCTCCTCCTCCCAAGTCAGACCACTCATCCTTCAGCTAACACCACATTCCCTCCGTGTGTACATTGAAGAGCCTTCTAAAACCTCACAAGAGAATCTTACGTTAGGATCAAAGAACAAAAAGCCCTTTTCCAAAACCTCTGGATTAAATCTCACCAAATACCCACGGATTTCAAAGTTACAGTTTCTAAAACACACGTTCAAGACCTGTTACTGCCAAGAAATTGATTTTTCATTCTCCCAAAGGATTACGCAATGACAAACTTTAAAATAGGTTCTCAATTCTTAAACAGACGCTGCAATCATGCAAAAAACCATTTGTGGCTACACACTCCATTATACAGTATCAACTCACACCAGAGGTAAATGTGGCTTTCCAAGAAGTAGAAACAGAATTTAATGTCTAGAAAAGGAGGGTGTTCCTCAAAAGACAGACCCATTGTTCTTCTCCATCCTCTTTTTCTTGGTGTCTTGCCTGAGGACAAAGGCCTCCTAAACCCTGAGAAATGTCGCCTGGATTATGACACTGGATTTTTCTCCCAACCCCCCCCC
>NW_010133525.1:821-1411 GCF_000699245.1 Pterocles gutturalis | reverse complement strand
ACAGGGATGGGGACACCTGGGGGGACCGTGCAGGGTTGGGGACAGACTTGGGGACACCTGGCTGGGGGGGACGGGACACACTGGTGATAGGGATGGGGACACCGGGGTGGCCCCCGTGGGGCTGGGGACAGCCTTGGGGACACCCAGCCTTAGGGGGGGACACTGGGGGGACACCGAGAGGGGTTGGGGACAGACTTGGGGACACCTGGCTGGGGGGGACGGGACACACTGGTGATAGGGATGGGGACACCGGGGTGGCCCCCGTGGGGCTGGGGACAGCCTTGGGGACACCCAGCCTTAGGGGGGGACACTGGGGGGACACCGAGAGGGGTTGGGGACAGACTTGGGGACACCTGGCTGGGGGGGACGGGACACACTGGTGATAGGGATGGGGACACCGGGGTGGCCCCCGTGGGGCTGGGGACAGCCTTGGGGACAGTGGTGACACCCTTGGGGACACCTTGGGGACAGTGTCACCTTTGAGGGGGTGTCGGGGAACACCAGGCTGGCAGGGGACAGTGACAGGGGCTGGTGACAGGGACACCGGGGTGGCCCCCGTGGGGCTGGGGACAGCCTTGGGGGCAGGGGGG
>NW_010133525.1:0-382 GCF_000699245.1 Pterocles gutturalis | reverse complement strand
CGTGCCCCCGCCCCCACCTCTGGCTGCCCATGATCTTGGGGAGACGCTGGAGGGTCCCCACGTCGGCCGCCAGCCCCATGTCCACCTCCTGCGCGGGGACACGTGAGGGGACACCGCTGGGGACACGGGAGGGGACACGGGGACATCCAAGGGGCTCCAGGGACATCCCAGGGGTCCCGGGGACACCCAGAAGGTCACAGGGATGGCTGAGGGGTATTGGGGACATCCGAGGGGTCTTGGGGACATCCGAGGAGTCTTAGGGACATCTCAGGGGGGCTTGGGGACACCTGAGGGGGTCTTGGGGACATCTGAGGAGCCACCAGGACACCTGAAGGGTCTTGGGGACACTGGAGGGGGCTTGGGGGCAACCAAGGAGGCACCA
>NW_010133524.1:12498-19337 GCF_000699245.1 Pterocles gutturalis | reverse complement strand
AGGCCTGGAGCCACTGCAGGGCCGGGGATGGTGGGGGGCGGCTGAAGTCTGGCCCAAAGGAGAGGAAAACCCTGAGGAAAGGCAACTTTTTAAAAGCCAGGGAGTGCTTTTTATTTTATTTTTTATTTCCCTTTGGGTCCATCCACCAAGACAAAGACTAGGAATTGAACTTAAAAAAAAAAAAGGTGAAAGCTGAATGTGATGCATGCAAGGGTTAAAGATTTAAAACATCCCAAAGAAATGACACAAGTGACACAAATTACATGTGACCTGCACACAAAGCGCAAGAGATGCTCGGAGTGAAAAATAAAAGCTTTGGTTTGAGAAGTTGGTGTACAGCGAGATCAGTAATCCTTCCTAGGTATTTTATAATTTGTGCCTGAGTGCAAAGGACAACTTAATCTGAACATTATAGAACAAAAAAAAACAACCCAGGAATTTCCCAAGCTGGCAAGGTAAAGAGTCTCTAAGCATCCACACCTCTTTGGGGTTTTTTTGTCACTCATCCACTTGCATAGTGCATCCCTTGTGCTTTTTTCTCTCTCTGTGCTCTGTTGTTGGGAGATGTGAAGTCGTGAAGTGGCCCCTCAGATTCTCATCTCCTGTAAAGACCCAGGGCAGAGCCAAATTACAACCTCACATTTCATAAATTTCTGTTACATATGGTAGAGTGAGTACACTGGACAGGAATAAGCGCTTCCCTTGTTCATGTGGAAAGAGCATTACGGCTGTCAGTTTGCTTAGCTGTGCTAGGATGGAAGAGCTCCCTCTACTCACCACTGACCAACTGGGGAACTTCAGAAACAACTGTAAACTTTGCCTTGTATTGTCTGATTTTTTTTCCCCTACAAAAAATGTCTTTAACAGTAGTCTTAAACAGAAGATTGGTAATCATAGAATCACAGAATGGTTTGGGTTGGAAAGGACCTTAAAGATCATCCAGTTCCAACCCCCTGCCATGGGCAGGGACACCTCCCACTAGCCCAGCTTGCTCAAAGCCTCATCCAGCCTGGCCTTGAACCCCTCACTTTTTTTAAACATAAGCTCTAATGTTACAGAAGGGAAATACTGGATTCTCTTAGACATGCAGCTTAAAAGTCTGCAAGAGGAGACAGCAGCTTTCTGTACAACCAGCTGAAGGCTTTCACTGCTCTTCCTATCTTCATGTTTTGATTCTCTCTCCCACGCATTGATGGAAAAAGGGCCCCACGTCCCTGGGAAATGAGCCTCAGGTGGAAGGGGGAGTGGACAAGCAGCAGCTGCCTGCCATAAAGACGGTGAGCTGAGGACTTGGGTAGTTTCTTGCTGGGCTGTGAACAGCAGCAGCAGTATGGACATTAATTTTGAGGGGCCCTAATGGGCCAGAAATAGCTTTGTTTTTTGTAGGGCTGGTTTTTTTTTTTTTCTTTCTTTCTGCTTCACTATATTGCTCTCTCTCAAAGGTTATAATAATTCTGGGAGCTTTGACCTAGGAGAGTGAGGGGAGTCTGTAGGCTTTTTGGTGCTTGCAAGAGTTGGATGGGCCATTCTAGATAGAAACTGAAGAGGGTTCCAGTATTCCTGAAAGTTTTCTGAAGCTCTAAGCTGAACTGTGTGCTAGTTTACCACAGGTCTTGAGCTCAATTTTTTTTATGTAACTACGAAGTGTTTAAGTTTTCTGAAGAGTTGAGCCACAGTCTTTTTTTCCTGTGTGGTCACTAGATCTTCTGTCTTCTCTGACTTCTTTTGTTCTTGTATATGAGCTATGTGTGACAGGGTTGTATCACTTGCATGGGTTAGAACGGACTGAGTTTAGTGTATTAGTTAACTGAGGAAATGTGTAAGTGTGGGAGAAAGCTCTGTCCTGTGAATGTTGTATAGCTTTGAATATGAACTTATGCATAAGGATTTTGCGGCTTTTTGTTACTTCTACTGTTTGATTTGGGGGTTTTTTTGAGGTCTGTTGCTGAAGGCTAGTTTTTAATTGGCTGGAATACTACTTGTATAGGTGTGTGTATATAAGACCACCCTAAAGTTACTTGTCCTGTGGATTTAGAATGTGTTATGTGACTGACTTGAAATACTAATATTGAGAGCTGCAAGGTAAAAGCTTGTTTAGCAAAGGAGAACTAAAATCTTTGACCTTGATAGTAATGTCAGTTTTTTACTTGCTGTTTGAAAGACAGTAGTTTTCTTCTAGAAAGATCTGGTTTCATTGGGCTGGGAGATGAATGTCTGCTGAATTCTGACAGAGCATAAAAGTCATTAAGTCATACAGCTTTTAAAGTGGTTAATCCTGATCATCTATCTCTTTCAGTACTGGAAAAAAAAATGAATACTGCCTCAACTTCAGAAAGTGGATCATATTCCACAAACCACACCAGACCCTTTTTTTATGCACAGCCAACAGCACAACAGCCTTTTCCAAATCCATGGTACTTCAGTCATGCTTACAGTCCGTATTGTGTACCTGCTCCAGGTAAGGTAAATGAGAGCTGGTTGTTGTAGCTTTGCTTAGTAAATTACTGCTAGATTGGAGGAAATAAATGTGTATCTGTGTTAACAAGCTGCTTGGGAGCTTAAGGTAGAACTAAGGTAGTGTTTTGGTTGTCAGAGATCTGATTGAGGAAGTGTTAGTTAAATTTGTAGCTTGTATGCTGGAAAGCATCTGTTTCTGGAGAATGGAAAGTAAGCAAAATGTTAAGTAATGATTATCCTGCAGACACAGAGCTTTAGAATATGCCTAACAATTAATATGTGTGTGTGTATATATATGAGTTCCAGGCATGCATTATAGGTATGGATGAATGTAAACTTAAAAATCCAGACAGAAACAATATTGTTAGAAGTTAACATAGGTATACCATTTATGTTGTGCTGTTTTTTTCAAAGACAATCCTCTAGCATAGTTCATAAAATAGCTTTCTGTACTTTTTTTTTTGCTAATTGGTATATGTTCCAAAGAATAAAATTAAGCTGTGGTTAAAGTGTAGCTCTCCAGATAAGCTGTTCTATAGCAAGGAATTCTTTTTAGGTTTCTGCACCATATTTGCTTCCAAGCATTGACAGGTGGAGTGTCTGACTTAGCTGTGTGTCTGATCTTGTTGCTGTCCCTACGTATGCAAGCAATTATTAATGAGAATGACTTATTTCAGAAAGAAGACTTATTTGTCTTTTTTTTATCCCCAATGTCTAGGCTTCCGAAGTGGAAATCCATATTTTCCATGTTATTCTGTTGCGCTTCATGACTATCCTGGGTTTTTTGTTCCGCAACATCCGATGCATGCAAGAATTAACAGAAGGCCTTATTTTAATGCTCCCCCACCTTCCCCTATGTTTTATCATGCAACAAGATTTAGACACTATAGTAGCCCTGGGAGAAAAATGGAGACAAAAGAAACACAGACTGATCCTAGACAGCCTGAAAACAAGCAGAAAAAGGATCAAGATAGCCGTACAGAAACGAAAGGTTGTGATGCAGGAAATATGGCCTGTGTTTCTTCTGGTGTAGGTACAGAGACTGAAAGTACTTCAGAAAAACAAGATTCATCTGGATCTTCCATTGCAGTAGACAGAGAGTTTCATAACAAGAGCCCTTCCAGCTCTACACAGTATAGAAATCTTCCTCCTGGAAGCTATGCCTTTGAGAAGGAAGAAGTGAGGATAGAATATGGAAATGGCTCTCCAGCTATTCAACTGTGGAAGTCCTTTAAAGAAACTATCCCTTTGTATGATGTGGCAAGTGGTAAACCAGTCCCAGAGAATATAGTGCAGCGTGATTTATTTTCTGTTAGCTCATGTGAAGGAATGATATATGGCCCTCGTGAAGGGGAGAAAGTCGTGCCAGGAGCTTACCTAGATGATAGAAAAGGTGGTCTCACCTCAAAACAGGGTGTTGAAACTGGGCAAGAAAAAAAGGTCCAAAATAGTGAAGCCAAACTGGATGCAGAAAAGCAGATGAATACAACTCAACAGGCAAAATCCCCCCTGGGTGAAACCATGGCAGTGCAAATAGCAGAGTTGCCGAGAGCTGCTAGTGTAGACCAACCAGTGGTAAAACAAGATGTGGCAGTGGCTAAGAAATCAAGCTCTAAAAAATCTACAGTCTCAAAAACTTCTCAAGAAGAGCTGAGCTTTATTCAACAAGCAGGACTACTTCCATCTAGTATGGAGGTAATGAGTGACTTGAGTTTTCAGCAGAAAAAGCTGAATCTAAGCCACAGCGCAACCAATGAAAGTCAAGCGGATAAGAGTATTTGGTGTGATGAATCAATTGAGAAGTATGTTCCCTCTAACAGTTGGCTGGCTTGTTTGGACAGTATGGACACAAACTGCACCTATGATGTTTCTTTGTCACAAAGGAAACGTCAAAGTGTACTCAGTCTTTCTTCTGATGACATGTCCTCTAGAGAAGAAGGCTCATCAATTGATAATGCCCCAGTGTCTTATTTTGTCCCTGACTATGTGCTTCAGAAAAGCACGTATACTTTCCAGAAAAGTACAGAGGGCTTAGAGAAAATTAAAAGTGGTGGGTCCCTCAATGAAGATGAAGTGGTAGGAAGGGAGCAGACGAACAGCTTGAATGACCAAGATGTCAAAAACTCTTCAACCATGAAGATCACAGAGGCTTCCAATAAAGGTAGAAAGCTGGGAGCCCTTTGTAGATCTTCTAGTTGGAAAAAAATCAATTCTCTCAAGAAAAAAGCAGTTAAGAGTTTGTCAGAAGTTGAGGACTCTGAAGAATACTCTGTGAGGGGAGAGGAGGAAGATGGAGAGGATGAGGAAGATGTGGATGACATGGATGAAATAGAATATTTCTTTCCAGAAGCCATTCCATATGGAATCTTGACACCTAGCAAAGGAGGTTTCTACCAAGTTGGCCAGAGAGTGTTTTGGAAACCAGCTAAAAATGCTGTACCAGCTCAATTAATTAGCTGGCCTGCTCAAGAGAAAATAAAAACTAGGAGTGGCCTTGGTGAAAACATTGGTATAGCTTACAAGCCAAAGCAGAAAGAAAAAGATGAAGCTGCATATGATGACTGTGGGTATTATGGAAGAAAGAGGCCTACAGCAAGAAGAGAAGAACTTGAACACCAGCGAATGCTACGGAAATTCTTGGGAGGTAAGCTTATTGCTGAGGACAAAGTGCTGCTTAATAGAACTCACAAAGAACACCTAAGTGCAGTTGCAAATTGTAGTTTGAACTACTGGGAAGATTGTAGAATGTTGTAGATTCATGTTTGGCTTAGAGCCAGAAGTACTACAGAATATTTTTTTGCTGCCATTTTTTACCCATTGCATGAGGATTTTGCACCATCACAACAAGGAGAGGATTTTGCAGAAACTCTCTTTTGAGTTAGATTTTATATACTTACCCTTCTGAAATTAGTGGTAATTTATTCATTTGAAAATATTAAGGTTGTTTGAACTACATTTACCATTGTTTAATAATATTATGGAAACTTGACAATTAAATTCATACAAACATTCTGACTCTCCCATCCTAGGCCTGTGTTAGGTGAATTAAACAGGATTAACTTTACTGTAATCTGGTGGCCCTACCCTGCACTTTTCTGAAGAAGAGGAGTCAAACCATTAATTTTTATTTATATTGTAGCTGCTGCTCTCTTACTGTAAGCAACAAAACATTTGTGAGTTTCATAAAATCAGTGTGAAATGGTATTAAATTTGATCTAGAAAAGAACACTTTATTTACTCAAAGGTAGATATTAGTAGAAATTGGCTTAATCTAAAATGAGAATAAGCAGAGTTATCAGCTCATAACAGGTTATGTGGGTGCTTCAGTAGGTGTCTGATTCTTAGTACTGTCTTGTACTGTGGAAGACATCTAAAACAGGGTGATCTAATAACAGGCTTAGTGTTCTTAAACTTTATTTTTTTGGTACAAAATCTGTAGACTTAAAGCAGCTTGTAATTTTTGTCAAGTGTGGTCTCCAGAAAACTATGATTTTATTTTCATAGCCTTATTAGATTCAGTAGCTAGCTTTGCATTCTGATGTGTGGATCAAACAGTATATTAACATGAGCAAAACTAAATATTGACCTTAAATCAAATTTTTTTTTATTAGGAAGGCTGTTAAGGGAGAACATGGGGATACCACCTGAAGAGTATTGGATTAGAAGTGGTGCTAAACCCAAATTTACCAGCCAAATACATGGTAGGCTCTCCCCCCTGGCCAAGAGCAAAGAACAAGGTATAACTTATTTCCTCAATGTGTTTCTGTTCTTAAGGAGTATTCAAAAGGATATGATACAAATCAGCAAGCTTATACTATTTGGATAAGATTTGAAAATAATCAAACTAATTCTCATTGCTCTGATCCTGATGAAATGCCTGTCAGTACTTCTCAGGGTGTACTTATATCCTACTCAAACATGTGAATAAGGATGCATTTTAGCTACCTTTTTTTTTTTTTTTTTTGAAGGTACCATGGGAAATCAAAGCATCAAATACTTTGTGGCCAAGCAAAGCCCTTATTTGTGTAAAGTTGCTACTGCTATAAACTGCAGTATTGATTCTGTACTTCACATAATGCTTCTCTTGAGTGCAAATGCAGTGGTAGTTCCTCATCTTGATGAGGAGGTCATATAAGAAGTCATGTGTGATAACTAGGCCAATGTTCAGAGAAACTAGCATAGACCAACAGTTGCCCCACTACTGCTAAAGGATGTCTGAGGCCAAATCACCTTGATGTGGTTAAGGAAAAGATTAATAAATCCAAGCTTTCTCTAACAAAGTAAAAGGTTAGATAGTTTCTGTATCTTTTTATTTCTTTCTGAAGCAGAATGTTTCTTTTCTTTACAATTAAGGTCTACTTTGAGTCCAACTCTGTTTCTAG
>NW_010133524.1:0-12467 GCF_000699245.1 Pterocles gutturalis | reverse complement strand
TCTTCAAGGGTGTTTCTTGGTGTAAGTGTTGTAACAGCTACAGAATTTGGTGTAGTCTGAGTATTGCTACTTGCCTGGGTCACACATTTTCAAGTATCACATGATCAGGCTTTCAGGTAATGAAGGGTGAAGTTATCTTCATAACAGACTGATTTCTCTTCAGTTTGGTGATAATATACATCAGGTTCCCTGTATCAACAGCCCAGTAGACTCAAGTGTATCCCTTAGAGTTCCCTCTGCATTGCTTTCCTGCTTGATTATGTTGGGGTTTTGGATTTGCCTCCTGCATTGGAGGCTTTCTATCCACAGACTTCAAAATGTTGTGGGTTTTTTATGCTAGCCTGGTCTATTCGTGTTGAAAACACTTTTTTTAGCACATTTTTTAGCTCCTTACAACAATTAATAGAAATAATCAAAAAGTTGTAAAATTCTTACCTCTAACTTTTGGCATGTCCCTTCTAAGTCATAGATGGGGCAGCATACTGAGGATGTTTGGCCTATGTGTCACTCCCTGCTTTCTCTTCCTCTTCCAGACTAGTTTAAAGAAGTTATTGCATTCAGTATTAGGAAGCAGGGAATTGGTTTCTTCTGAATGATGTTCATGCCAATGGATGCCTCAAAAGTGCAAGTAAATTGCATCCTTTTTAAAATTTAGCTTATCTTAGGACTGGTTTCTTCAAATTTAATTTAAGTGCCCTGCAAGTAAGGAGTTTTGGCTCAACAAGATATGCTGCTTTAGCAGTAATATCATAATGCCTCATTTGACTTCTTGAACTGTGTACCTGTGGTGCATAACTTTGAGAGGTCTGAAGAATTGCGTCTTTTTTTCTGAAAGACAATGGGTGAGTTGGGTCACTTGGACAGCTATCACCTAGTCTTGAACACTTGAAAAGCGAATTGGAGCAGAATTATCCAACTCTCACTGGCTTCTTTTTTGCAACATTAACACCTATCCAAGTTATGACTTAAAATGCATCCAGAATTGTGGTTAGTGATTAAATATTGTAGATGTATAAGACTTGCTTGACATAGGTAGGGTCAGTTTTATCTGCCACTAAGATGGGCACATAGAGGGAAGGGAGAAAGAACAGTTGGGGGAAAGTCAAGCTTGAATTTGCTTTAGGACTATGCTTTGGAGAAATAACACTAGTTGCATCTTGATATTTAGGGTGCCCTCCTTTGGTTAAACCAAAGAAGAAAAGAATAGGCAAGCCACCTTCTAAACGCAGAGACACAAGATGTGAGCTGGAAGAAGAAGAGCAGGAGATGCCTAAAACTACTGTACGCAAAGGTTAGTATACAGTGACAAGCTACAAGAATGACTGTTACAAGCATTTTTTCATTACTGTCTTGGAGTAATGGTTCTTGGTTTGAACTGCGAGGATAGTTTGTGAAATAATAGCAAATGCTATGTATGCAGACAAGATGAGTGCGGGGGGGAAAAGCACGATAAACTTTGAACATTTGCTCAGCTTGCCATGAATACCATTGTAGCTTTGACCAGGTTAGGTTCCTTCCCTTGATTTAAAGGAAGGGGGTGAGTAAGGGGGGACACACCATCAAACCCCATTGTTTTAGTCTAGTTGCTCTTCAAACTGTTCTGCTACCTTTTTTAAATGTTGGGACTTATGTCACTTTGCAGTATGTCCTTTCCTTTAAGCTACAGGTCTGTTTCAGCTGAAATACTGTAGTTTGATACAACACAAATGCATATAGATAATTCTTTAGAACTTCAACTTTATGGAGTAGGAACTTCTTCCTACTTGGGAGGAAGATGGGGGGGAAAAAACATTGTGGGGGGAAATCTCATTAAGTAGGTTCAATAACAAATATGCTTTTGTGCATTTGTGGGAGAGTCTAAAAAGGTTAAAATTGAAAAGGGTCAGTACATACAAGAAGCTACCTAAAAGTTTCTGCTGGTTTCTTCTGGAAAGGAACAATCTGGCATAGTAAAGCTAACTTAAATATTCAGTCAGTTAAAGGCCGTCTCTTTCTCATATTAAACGAAAGATTACAATTCCATGTATTTGCAAGGTTGGAAACAAAATTAGACTCAAGCATTTTATTAGCCAAAATTGGCATCAGTCCTGAAGTCAGACTGTTTAAACATCAGTGTTTAAACCTTTAATTGCTGATCCTTTTTTAGTAAAACATCCAGGAAACTTGCATGACCCCAAAATACTTCTTATATTTGCTCCAGAAATAGTTGGTGTTTCTTGGATGTGTTCAGCAATGTAGTTACAAGAGCATGCTGAAAATATGCTATGAGTTTGAGATGGAATTTTTATCTGTTATACTGGGATATTCTGCAGTCCAGCACCATTCTTGCAGAATTTATCCTTGCTGGGGAGTTGAGTACATAGTTCTAATATCCACCATCAGCATCCTCTCCTGCAACAGGGAAAGGCAATCACTGATGTCTAGTCTTTCTTTAGAAGCAAATTGACATATATTATTTGGAGAGAGAATGCATACCTTAATCTTTTTTTTTTCTTTAGGGCGTGGAACAAGAAAGTCTTTCTCTAAGAGATAACTGCAAATATTGGGGCAGGAGGGGGAAAAAAATGTACCAGAAGTTTGCATAAATCCAAAACTTGGTTATTGTGCTCTTGGATATTTTGTAAGTTGCTGTGCGCTCTTAACGGGTAAGAAGTTGTACTGTAAATACTGAGGACACTATTAAAATGGAATTAAGTATTTAACACTAAAGTCACCTTTTTACAACTAGCACATCCACTATTTAAATAATAAATTTAATAAAATTGCACTTGGAGACTACTTGTATTCCATCTATATGTGGAAGCAAAAAAGTTTGATAGGGATGTCTGTGTGCATCAGTGCTATTACAGCATACCATTTACTGCTGCCCTGTTCTTAGGCTTTGCAGGATTGTGAAGCCTGTCAATGTCATCTTGTCTCATAGTCAGTTTGTATTATGTAGGCATAGGTACAAGATTATCTTCTATCAGATGGATTTTTGTCTGGATTTTTTTGTCAAAGTATAAAGGAATATAGTTAAAGCTATATGAAGTCAAGTACTGACTTGAAATTTGAAGGCAGTTTCTCAGATATTAATCTTTAAATGCATGATTGAGGACTAAAACTAAAGCACTGAGCTGATGTGATGCTTCCCCCACTTCATCTTCTTTTTCTGTGGAGACTTTTGCGAGTCCTCTATGGAGACACTGAGGTGGAGAGATGGACGTTGAAGGTGAAACACAAGTTTTTACAGCAGTGGTGTGCCTTGTTCCCTGACTTCCTACTGATGACTTCTATTATAGCTGATACTGTCCTTGGCAACTCAGTACAGAAAAGTCCCTTTTGGAACTAAGATGATAAAACTAGTTCTCTGCTGAGCAATCTTATGAATAGTGGAAATAGACTGATCTAGATGAGGTGGATGGCTCAAAAATGTGTGATCTATTTCATGTCTCACCATGTCAGGATAAACATGAATTTTTCGATGACTTCCAAATAAAGTGCTAGTGTGAGTGGAAAAAGGTAAGGAAACTGTAAGAAACCTTTTTTTTCTTTAATAAAGGGCAGTGGACAGGCAGGACTTGTCTTCTGCCTCCTCTCCCAGTGTTCCTATTCTGTCTGTGCCCCAGAGTAACTTACACAGATAGATATAGCATTTCCTGTGACTGCATTCAAGTTTTGTGCCTACCTATTACTAGTTCGACCTGTATCTGAGGTTATACTGTTTTCCCTCAGTAAGGAGTACTGAGGTTTCCCTATCCAATTGATCTTTTATTATTTTTAATAGCACTTGATTACTTGTTAAAGGGCTACTGTAATTACAGCCTTTACCCAAGCTGTTAGGGGAAAGGATCCACTTTAACACTGTGATATCAAGTTTTTACTTCCTTTCTACCCTAAGCACTGCAAGAAAATAAGGAATACAAATTCTTATTTGGCTTTTGTGCTGCACAAAACCTCCATTCCATCAGAACCTCAATAAAATGAGGGAGAGAATTACTTCAAGCATGGTACTTTTTAGTACTTTGGAAAATACAGGACTGCTGCTCTTGGATACATAATGTAGGCATCTGCTGTTCTTAGAGGAAGGATAGAGTTTATTCTGATGGCAAGAATGAATGGGTAGAATCTCTTCAACTTGAAGGCTATAAGTGATGGCCTAAAAGTAATCCTCAGCTGTAACTGACACCTCTTAGGTAAGGATTGACTACTTTTTTCCCTGAACTTGAGTGGAGCTTTGGGATTGAATACTAAGCTAATTCTGCTGACAGACTTAAATGTTTGTCTTTTGCTGCTTGTCTGATAAAGGAATATTCATGACATCACAGTTAGATGGCACTCTTATTTTTGGGGATGGCTAATATTTCACAGGTACTCCCAAGATCATGCTAATCATCTTTTCACAGGTCTTGTACTAGTCAATGTGCTTTCTACCCAAATGTAAGAAGCAATTTAGGGCCCAACAATATGTGAGGGAGCAGCAGCAGTAGTTTTTAGACAGCTCTTTTGTCAGAAAGCAAATGCTATTTAAAACTAATTACTTAATCTTGTAGTGTACTCATGCTGTGGATCCACACCGGTGCTTAAAGTAGCATGCATAAATGTTCTAGTGCACCAGAAATACTTCTTGGATAATGTTATGTATGGTGTACTCTACTCTGACAGTACTAGTCCTGTGATGTTAAAACTGAATCTTCTACTTGGCTTTTGCTTCACTCAGCAGCCTGGATGATTTGTGGACTGCATCTTAAATCAACTTCATTTAATTTTCAGGAAGGTGATGAAGTACAAACGGCATTTTAAGTCTGTGAATTAAAGTCCAGGCTCCTCTTATTCAGCCAGGTAACTAGCCACAGTGATATTTGAGATTTAATTTGTTACAGATGCACATACGTGTCAACTTTTGTTACCACTGAAGCTAGAGTGCCCAGTGATGAGTAACTGCAGTGCTGGCAGTATTATGAGCTTGTAACTGTAGCAATACTGCATTGCCTTTGAAGATTTCACATGCTTCCTGCAGCGTGTACTGAAGGGCAGCTGAAGAATCCATTTGCTGATTGGCACACCAGTAAGAAGCCTTAGAGGCCTCTGAGACTGCCATACTGGGAACTTTGTTTGGAGAGACTGCCTGTGACTCAGAATTTCTAAGTCATCATTTATAGCTAACTAAAACCTCTGTTGCAAAGTGGGTGTGGTGTAATCACTGAAGTGGAGCCCATGGGTTATGTTGGCCTGCCATGCCTTAATTCTATATTTTAATTTTCTATTTGGTAGCATCTGTGTGGCATAAAGCTTTCCCTTTTACAATGTCCTGTTTTCTGCCTTATCTTGGAAGAAGATTAATGACAGGTCTTTCTATTAAAATAAAACAATGGAAGAAGGGAGCCAATGGCAAAAACCACTCATTGCATGCTAACTGTAGGCATACCAAGGAAAAACAAATGCACTGTTGAAAGAGTTCTTGGATTCTCCTGACTTGCTGCCAATGGCCATCTCAGTCAACAAGACTATAAACCTCAAGTAATTTAATGGCCAAAGAAAGGAGACATGTCAGTTTTTTGCTTAATTAATCTTTCTGAGAAGAATGGTTGAGACTATTAAGATAATCAGACCCGAGAGCTGAAGACCGGTTAAGCTGTCTTGCCTGTGAGTTATGTTGTAGCTGCATTTCACACTTATTTAGATTCATGGGACTACGCAAGTATGCTGTTACTACCACTCAAGCTTCAACAGAACTTCCAAATGGAAATATACATGTTCTACAATGAAGGCAAGGATCACTAGGGGGAAAAAAAAAAAAAATGCCCGTCTGAACAAAAATGTTCAATAGGTTAATGGTTAAGATTTAAAAAAATAACATTCATAAGTCTTGTAAGACTATAGCTTTCTATCCTCCTTTCAGGATTTACTTCTATGTATAATCATTTTCCATTAATAAAAATGGGTGTTGGTATTTATCTCTAGTCTATGTATTTCTAAAAGACCTATAGTTTCTCAAATGGTTCCTTGATTTCACTGTTCATGATCATTCTACTACTGTTAGAGCTTTCTCATGCTTTTTTCAATATATGCATAAGCACAGACACTATGTTCTGTACAAATCCTTCCTTGTCTTTTCAGTGCAAATCTGTTTTTGTTCCTTCTTTTGCAGAGTACCAATATACATTATCTAGGTCCTCAGATTGCAGCTTTGTAGCACCCTGCCTTGAGGTTCCAAAAAGAGACGCTTACTCTTAATCAGTTTATAGCTATCTCCATCTTTCTAGTCAATTCTGCAAGATTATTAAAGTGTGGTCAGTCCACAAGGTCAATTAAGAACACCAAACTTTCCCTTCTTCCTGCTTACAAGTTTTTTTTTTCACTACTGTTCTGGGGCTTACATGCATATAGTTGAAAACCATTTTAAAAGCTTTACACACATTTTATGAGCCATCCCACAAGAATATATATTACTACCTAAAATAATTCTAGTTAACATAAAAAATAAGTTGGAATTTATTTTCCCAAGCCTTTTTAAAAGGAAAAAAATACCCCTCAAATGTACCAAAACAACTGATACTGAAGTGTATGTAGAAATTAATCTTTTTAATTTCTAACATGAAAACCCCCTTTTAAAATAACTAAAACCAGTACCTCTTTACAGTAAAGTTGAACATATAACATCCTTACACTTGGCTCCCACTCCTGTGGTTTGGAGAACACTTTAGGTATTGCAGAACTGTGCATATCAATGGTGATGATGTTAAGATTTTACTACATGAAAAACTGAAGTCTTGCAGACACTGCAATTTTGTCTTAAAGTAAATTCCTTTGATTAACTTTTCCCCCCCTTCAGCAGCACTCTTTATTTCCCTAGCTGCCAGTACTAAGATAAGTACAATGAACTTCAGCACACAGGCAATATGCAGAGAAAAAAAAATACAGTACAACCTGCTTATTATAAGCACTATAAGTGAACTCTCAGTGCTCTGCGTGTACAAACTGCAGTCCCATTAAATTGAGGCTTTGTATATAATAAAATGACTTCATGGAGAAAAGACACTTCAGTAGACAGTCTGCTGAATTCTGCAGATTTGTTGGCAATACTGTGGTAGTCACTGCTTTCTGCTGATAGTCACATGTTGCAATGCAGAGGCTCAAGTTGACCAAGATGGATGACCCTTAGCCCAGGTTTTACAGTACAAAGATAGGGTTGATTGAGTGTTGTTTAATGCAGCTCTCTTCTTTCTGGCTGCAGCACTGCAGAGGAGCAAAAGAGGATGGCCAGTGTAGGATGCTACATGTATCCATCTGTATGTTCTTAGTTTAATAAAGCCCTTTCTGGTGGTTTCTTCCTCATTCTTGGGATATTTCCTTGCAGTTCACAAGTGGGGATCAATGAGCATGCAGCAGGTGCCTGCTGTCAGTCAGATGCCACCTTCTCATTAGATTTAGATGACTTATGCTTTCTCTTTTTCTTCTTCTTCTTTTCTTTCTTTTTCTTTTCCTTCTTTCTCTTTTTTTTCTTGTGTTTATCTCTACATTCTGAGGAAGTGGAGCTGCTGCTATCATCACTGTCACTGTCATCACTGTTATCATCATCATCTTCTGAGGTAGAGTCCTCTAGGAGCTGCTTCAGTTGCTGTATCCTGAGTTTAAAAAATGTGAATGAGAATGCTTTCTAGCTCTCCTGTAAAAATTTACTCTAGCTTTCATCTGTTTCTTTCCTAGCTTAAGAAATGGAAGCTGCATGCAAAGGGCAGAGGAACATTTCCTCTTTTGCTGAATTACGCTCCCAGTACAGTTTTCACAGACTGATACAAGCAAGCTCTTATGAGACAAACACATGGTTTGTTCTCAGAGACTTTCCATCCCACCGGATGTCAAAACCAGACTAGCTTACTGATCAATACTTATGTGTGCAAAATAATGAGGCAATAGCTATCCCCAGACCACCATAAGAACTTCTATACTTACCCGTACACAGATGCGTACTGGGACTACAGTATTATGAAATCCATTGCCATACTGATACAGAGATGATGTCTGTGAAGCTGACAGAGTAGACTCAACTCTAGATGCAGATGTACTTTTGACAGGCACTCTTTCTTTGAACTTTCATGGATTACTGGCAAATGGGGACAGGCTACTTGCTTATTTTATTCTTACCTTCAGTATCCTCTCCAAGGATTAAAACAAAAAGCAACACACCCACAGCTACCTATAGTTTGTTCAGTTATCTCATTGATGCAGTTCAAGTAAGAAAGCACTGAAGAACTCTGCTGCTTTATATGTTGAATCATGACCTCACATGAGGAAAAATATCAGATGCCTAGAATTAGCTTTCTAAATCCACCCCTTCATGTCTACTAAAAGCATTTCGATGTACCAACTTTTAGAAAACATCTCAGTGAAGTCAGTGAAAGAAAAAAAAAATAAAATAGTTTTTTAGTCTTATACCAAAACTAAAGTCAAGTACCTGAATATTATGGCATA
The DNA here is from genome assembly GCF_000699245.1 of Pterocles gutturalis. Lineage (NCBI taxonomy): Eukaryota > Metazoa > Chordata > Aves > Pterocliformes > Pteroclidae > Pterocles > Pterocles gutturalis. The sequence continues at coordinate 4,013 of NW_010133524.1, read as the reverse complement.
AATTTTACTATGACTCCTCTTTAAACTTTGTTTTGGGAAGAAATATAGAAGCTAACAGAATTAAAGAGGTAGGAAGTACTACTGAGCAATTATTGAGAAAGCAGAAATACATTAGTGTCTGCCAACATAAAGAAATTGCCATTAAAAAATGTTCTGTGTTGGTATGGGTAGCTTGTATCAAAATTTCACCTATACATTAGTACCATATTATCAAAACAAAATGCAGTTTACTACAGAAACACACTTACCTCATTTCTTTTTCATGACGTTTATTTTCCCTTATTATATCGTACATTGGATCTTCATGTGCCTTTAAAGTGAAAAACAGAAAATCCAATGTTGGTAAAGAAAAGTATTCCTTAAAAAAAAAAAAAAACCAAAGCAACCCAATGCAAGAGGCTTTTATCAAAAGATGAAATACATTTAGTGAGCTCTTAATTCAAAAGTATACTCTCAGACTTAACACTGTTAATCTGAACTTTTTTTTTTTTTTTTTTTAAATTCAGGAAAATCTTATCTAGCCACATCACCAATGTGTGAGCTCTCCTTAGGGATACTACCTCTCTCCCTCTCCAGTCACAGTTAACTAAGAGGACCCCATACAGATACTACAGGTATAGCTAGACATAGAAGGAATACTGAAGTCCAAAATAGTGAGCTGTGCCCTTATAGCATATTTTAAAAACTTGTATACAAACACACAGGAGTACAGAAATGAGGAATACAAGACAAACAGATAATGAAGCTGGAGTTGTCCTAACATGCTAGGCACTACCATTATTGGCTCTAATTTAAAAATAACTGATTTAAAACAGGCATTGCAGCGAAAGATGGTTGTGAAGGAAGACAGCAAATAAACTTTGCAGATATTTAAAGGAGGTCATGCCATGCAAGAATGCATCAAAAGGATGGGGTGATCATTTCTGTTGGAAGATTCAGCAAGAAAGTTCAACAGAGAGGAGATATCAGATGCAGACCAGAGGTGGGAATTAAAGTGTCAGTAGCAAATGAAAGACTTTGGGAATGCACAATGAAGGACTTTGGACATACAGCAAGAGTTCGATACAACAGAGAAGAAGCCTGAGAAAAATGAAGAATAGAGGCAATCTGGTCATGGGAGCAGGCTAAAAATACTCTTTGCAGTAGCATTCTGATTGGACAGAATAAGTCCAGACTGCATTTTTCAAGGACAGAAATGAGGACATAAGACACAAAGCAATGAGAGTTTAACAATGCAGAGCAACAGGAGTTAAAGAAGTCATGCAGAAAGAATCTGCAGAACTGAGATGCAGCCTCATGTAGCAATGGATCAGACTTGTAGACAATGACGGGATTACAGACCTAGACAACAGGCTTCATGATGTGGTTGTTCACAGTGAGAGCGGGAGGCTTGAAGCAGCTGTAATATGGGCAGCTCAAGCTTGACTAAACATTTTTTGTTACGTTGACATTTTATGACAAAAACTTATGCTGTAAAGGTGGACTGAATATAATGGTTGAAACAGGTTCTTGAAGATTTCCAATTGAAATGTAAAAATTACTAATTTTCCTCTTGAAGAGTAGATTTTCTGCAAAGTAGTCAAACATCCAACCACATCTGTAGCTTTTTCTTTATTAGGAGATTTTCGGCATCTATATTATACCAGACAGAGGAAAAGTCCTTAATAGAGCATCATCTAACAGGCATCTCTTCACTTGCAAGATTATGCATCATCAATATTAAAAAACACAAGCAATAATACTACAGTATTTGTACTCACTACTCTAAATTGTTCCAGTTTCTGATTGCCTTTAATAAAGAATGGGCATTCTTTATCTCCTGTTCTGTGTCCATAACGTTTACACCTCCAACCTTTAAAAAAAAGAAGCAGCAGTGAATTGTACTTCCGAGCCAGATCAGAAGAAGAAAAAGAAAAAAAAAAAAGCATATTTATGGAAAATATTTTCAGTTTGTTGAAACAAATAGACACAAGTATTATGTTGCTAAATGTAACACCCGTGAAATGCAAGGCTATTACAGCTTTCAAGTACTGGCCGCTTTCATACCAATATGATGCCAATCTACCTGGACCTTGTCATCTGTCCACCAGACACTCTGCCCTCCCCCAGAGTAAACAGATGGCTGCATGAAGGTCCGGTGATATCTGGAATATTTTCAGCCTTACACTGCATAACTTTGACTTCTTTTCCCAAAGGCATCCAAAGCCCTTTTGTAGGGGCATGTGCCAGGAATTCACGTGCACTTTCATTGCCTGGTACATCAGGTATACAGTCTTCTGGTTTCGTTTCATTCTCCTACAGAAAAAGATGAAGACAATAAAACAACTTTTTTCTTGAAACACATAAAGGATCCTGACCTTTTTAACAGCATTAACTAATTTACTTTTTCCCCCTCACCCTTTGAACTTTCCAGTCTTAACTTTATTGCCATGTTAATTCCATCCCTTCCCATTTATTTTAGTAATGTATTTAAACAAATAACATAAATGAAAACAGACAAGCACAGACTTATTTTTCCTCTTCCTGCTAACAAGACATAACAATTAAAAACAGCCTTTACAACACCGAGCAGTATGTTTTAGGTTGAAAGCACTAGATTATGGCTTAGGTATATAAATTTGGCAAAAGCCACGATCATTAAAAAAGGAAAGTATTTTTACACAAATATTTGAGCATAAGCAATGGAGAAGAATTCTGAAAAGATGTCATTCAAACGGAAAATCTGCTCCCCTCTATCCACACTACTAAGTACAGCATTAAGTGTGCGTGCTAAGAGGTGATGAAAGAACTGGTATTATTCTATCTGATTCACCAAGTCGAAGAGGTTGGCTTGTAACTGAGGAGCTCTGAGTTTTCCCCTGGAGGCACCTCCTTCTCTCTGTAATTTATATAGGTAATGTAGACACTTAAGATAAATGGCTAAAAGATAGGTTGTGTGAAAATCCTCTGTAACACTAAAAATTTACTGCAATATATTTACCAACCTTAATTAGCCCTGGGGGAGGTTTCTCATAGCTGAAAAGCAATAGAAATATTGTTACTCTGCAGTTTAGCACAGACAAATAAATTGAGAAAAGACAGTATTTTAGAGTTAAAGCCTTCACATTTTCCCTTAAATTTTACTCAATCAATAATTACTAACAAGTATAGCAGAACATGGATACCTGGATGCAAGCAGACCGAGACACAGTGTTTGCCATAACACCACACGCGTCTCTTGCAAACATCCCTCACATCCATATTCTTGTGGAGAACAACTACTTTCATTGCACTGCTTTACAGGGATGTGTGGTACATGCAACTCAGCTTCAGTTACCATAAATGCACAATTCTCTTTTTCTGTAGCACCCCTCCCCAAGATGTCACTGATCCAAACTTCTTTACTGCAGCACCGCTGAATCATAGAGCCAAAAATGTCAAGTCAGACTGTTCCTTACATCTGGCTTTGCCAAACAAACCTAGCATATAATAATAAATACATCTTCTTCTCTCTGTATAGTAAACCTAAAGACAGAACCTTCCTGACCAAAGTATCATCTTCCCTGCCGCATTTCTCTGCAGTTAATAGTAGACATGAAGTTTATTAAAATCTAAATAGCAAGCAGGTGTGACCGAGAAAGTGCATGTGCCTAGGAGTCAAACGCCAAGGCAGCATGGAATGGTCTTCATAACAAGAAATTGCTGAGTGCTGTTCAGTGCCTTTCATAATAAACAAATTTGTACTTCCACTTGGAATGGAAAAAATCATGTTCTTGGGAACCTTCTGATCTTTTTAATTCCATTAAATAGCATGAACCTTTCTCAGCCCCGCCGGCTGCTGATGGACTCATTACGCTGCTCTCACACCTTCTCATCTTCTTTTTCTTTTTTAATCCACCCTGGTGCAAACCGGACAAACAACCCCTGCTCCTCTGCTGCAACTCCCAGCCTTCTAGGAACCTGGGCGAGACCCATTTTCCTCCCAGCAAATGGTTATAAAGCCACCGAGCAGCTCTGCAAGCCCCACAGCGCTG
>NW_010133523.1:94153-103836 GCF_000699245.1 Pterocles gutturalis | reverse complement strand
GACCAAGGCTCAGCCCTTTCCTGGCTAACAAATCTGCAGCAGAGAGAGTCTGGGAACCACAATCCCAGAAAAGAGAAATGTTCGAGAGTCCAAGAGCGAGAAAGCTGACCAAGAAAGAGAGCGAACTTCTGGACAGATCCTCATCTATATACCTGTATGTTATGGACTAGACCATTGGCCAATTCGGGTCTCAGTCCTAAACCTAAGCCAGTAATTGGGGCTGTGCTCCCTCCCAGCTTCTCCTGCACCTGCAGACACTGGCACAGAAGAGAAGCTGAAAAGTCCTTGATGGTCCTGGCAAGAGCCATAACCATCAGTACGTTATCAACCTTCTTCTCACCACAAATCCAATACATAGTCCCTCACTAGCTACTATGAAGAAAGTTAACTTTGTCCCAGCCAAAACCATGACAGCTTTCCACACACAGGTACAGTTTAAAACAATACTAGAGCAGAGCTGCTTGTGTGTTATGTCATAGAGGCGTGATTAGCAAGAGGAATTTCCTTAGTTTTCCTAGTGAAACCTGCTTGCAGTAAGGAAACTCTTTTGCAAGGAAAATAAAAGTTCTGGGATCTCCTTTTCATTTCCAGTGAAAAATGCCAAAGAGACTAATGGTCTCTGAGACAACAACTTTCTTGAGGTCTTGGGTGCAGAAAAGTGACACGTCTGTGATCTGTGTGGGTACCATCACTGCCCACCCTGTGCTCTTTCCATCACTCCTGTGTCCCCTGTCTCCTATCTCTGTGTGATTACCTGGGAAGGTGCAATTTAACTGCAAAAGAATAGCAGTGCACACAGCAATTGGCCAGAGAGAAACATTTACTTAAGGCTATTTGCTTATAGCATCTTTTCACTCACCATCAGACCTTTTTTTATGTTTTAAGACAGGTATATGAGGGCTACATCTTACAGATGTTACAGGATTAGGCTGCCCTGAGAACACACCACCTTCCTTACTCCCGGGATCCATGAGTTGGATTTTTCTCATAATGTGTTTGGTCTGTCTCTAGAGAGGCTGCTGTAAAATGATTGCTGAACCCATCTCCAGTTCACTGCTGCTAATTAAACACCTCTGGTTCAATGCTTACTTGCTCTTTTTTTTCTTTTTCTCTCTCTTTTTTTTTTTTTTTTCGTTTTCTTTTTGGCTGGTTCCAAGAGGATATTATTTTTAGCTCCAGAGGGTTAAAGGGGAAGGGAATTGTGCCAGAATCAGGTTGTTAGGAGATGGGGAGAGAGGAAAAAATGCCGGGGGTGGGGGGAGATATGCAATGATTAAAATTCCATCTAATAATAAGACAGAAAGCTCTGGTGCATGGGCCCAGCCTAAATTAAGCTCCTGAATTAGGAGTGCTTTCCAAAATTCCTCTCTAGACAATTTAATTAGGCGACAGGTATTTCCGGAGTCACACGGTGGTTCCATTTGGCAGTAAATAAAGACTCCAAGAATTTTTTTACCCTAGAATCCAATGAAGAAAACAAAACAAAACCTTCAGCGGGAGACAGAGCGGCATGTTGTGAAATTGGCCTGGCTCCGTGCTCCGCGGGCAGGCTCTGCCTGCAGCCGTCCGCCCCCTCCTTCCCCGTCTCACCCCCTGCCCAGCTCTGGTAACAAACGGTGTACCAGCACAATCCCGATTAGGGAGCCAGGAGGTTAATCTGTAGGTCGCTATCTGATAAAGTCCATATCCAGGCACTGTGCTCTACAGCCTATTGATAATATTGGGGCTTACTATTATTTAGTGGCAGTGCTGGATTGAGGTGTACAGTCTGCAGTCCTGGCACAAGCGATGTGATCCATCTAAGTCAGCTTTGCTCTTTTCTTATGCTGTTTGCCCCTGCCTGCCCCCCCTCCCTCTCTGGTGCAGTGATTAAGGATGTGGGATGCCCAGCCCCTTGCTGACAGCACTGAGCACTGGGGAGAGGTGGTACCGTCTTGTTAGACAGTCTGGAGGAGGGGAGAAAGAGAGAATCAAACCGAGAGAAAATCCTTTTACTTCCCCAAACCATCAAACCCTTTATTCCTCATTTATAACTAATGAACAATAATAAACAAAAATCGAGTCAGTTATTTCCTTATGGAAACTACAACGTGGTGTAAATGATCTTTGTAACCCATGAAAGCAAGACTTATACCCCCCCTTCAAAAAATTTACCCAGATGTTGATATGTTGGAGAATGTGTGGTGACACAACAAAGGAGATGCATTACCTTTACCTCAAAGATGTCACTGGTTTTATTTCAGACGCAAGGACAAGTGTAACAATGTAGGCCATGTACTGCTAGGAAAAATGGGAATTTCCAGAATTCACATAAAATATTCCTTCCAGCCACACTGATTTGCTCATCGCCTTCTTTCTACTGGCTAGCCTTGTTCTAATTCTTCCTTAATTTCACTCCCAAACATTAGATGCTGCCATAACATTGACCTGGAAACAGTACATGTGGGAGAATATTCTCCAGGTTTCCTTGGGGTGAAAATGAGATAAATTAAAAACAAGAGTTATCAACAGTATCTGAGTCGTAGGCACCCAGCTCCCATGGAGTATCACCCTGTGTGACATGAGTAAGTGACTTCAGAAGCCCCTCCTGGAGAATGATGACTTCACCAGTAGCCTTTCCAATATCAAGGGCTGGGTGGACAGGCAGGCTTAGCAACCCTAAATTCAAATTAAGCACCAAGAATGAGTGGAAATTTGGAAAATTCTTAAGGATTTTTAGTGTGTGAGAGTCAACTCAATGCTCAACGGGAAGAGTTCTTGTTTCTCACATTGGGTGTTCTAACCCCTAGCAAACACGGTCTCTACTAACTACCAGCTGTTGCCAGGAAGAATTGCCTAATGCTTTGGGAAATGGCATGGGTTTGCACTCCTTGAGCCTGGCATCCTGGCCTCTGAGCGGTCCTCTGCCTTCTTGAGTGGGTGTCTGAGTGTCCAGATTAGGAGGGTGCTGAGGATAAAGCATCAATTTTTGCACCAGGCTGGAAGAACAGAGTTCTCTCAGTTAATTCTTGTTTGTAGAGAACTTTGAAATTATTCAAATGTATCTGTGTTGCCATTTAACATATAATAATGATTTCATTTAAATCTGAAGGGATTCTTCTAGTTGCAAGACTTATTGCCCCGTGTTAATTAAATATCCATTGATTTCTAAAACAGAGGAAAACTCTTGTGCTTATTGAGATTTTACTGTGATATTCAATATAATGTGGATCTAGTGTGTGGTTTAATCCTCTGCAAACTTGCATTTAATAAAAGACAGTTAATATATAGCAAAAGATTAATTAAGAAAATGTAATCAGATGGCAAAAGAATCATTAGAAATGACAAAAAGGTGAATTGATGGTTAGTTTAAAATCAGGCTGGACAAAGCTTTCACCACTGAATTCAAAGGCACTTTTGTCATTTAATTCACATGGAGCAGCTCCATTTCCACATCTCTGTGCAGAAAACCACTTTATGCTGCTAGCGGAATGTTGTGGGGGCCATGGTAATAGTGTTACTATGGAATGAAGCTTATTTCTATTGCTTACGATGATATAACGACTCCTCTGTGCGACCTGCAGGAGGGCACCTAGCTCCCCCAGCACTTTGTATGAGGCTAGCACATCTGACACATTAAGGTAGTCCCTAGCCCAAGTCAGACAGCCAAGAACAAGTGACTGCCTTATTGAACTTAATTTTCTTCCGTAAGTCTGCCCTGAAGACCTTAATGTACATAGACTTTCTCTGAGGCCTTTTTTTTTTTGCACTCAAAACTAATATCAGATTAGAGGTAAATTTAAAAATATTGTTAGGAACGTCAAGTTCTTTTCATGTGATAAACTTTTTTTTTTTCTCTCTTTGGCCAGTACATAATTGGAAATACTAAAAAAAAAATAAATTTCTTTTCATTCTAACTTGTTTTTGGTTTAGTCCACAAGGGAAACATTGAGGTCTAATGTATTTGTACAGCTAAGACATTTTGAAGTACTATTTGGAACAGTTACTAAGTCTGAGAGTCAAGGTTGGAAAGCATTAGTCCAGAAACTCTGTTAACACGGACTTGATGATATGTACTATAAAATCATTGCCTGGAAACAAAACAAAAAAAAAAAAAAAAAAAAGAGAGAGGGAGAGAGGAAAAAAAACCAAAAAACCGAAAACAAGAGAGAGAAAGAAAAGAAGAAAAAATACCCTCTCAGCTCTCACTTACCTGAATTACAGCTTCAAAATTCTTCCCCCATATTCACCATATGCACTGCTCTTCATCCAAGTGTTGGGTTTCCCCTGGTGCTGCCAATCTGGAACGTAAAATATAAAGGCATGTAAAAAACAATGAGTCCTGCCCATTAATTGTTTATTTTTTCATTTGATTCCTGCCTAGCACAACAACTTCCATCTGAGAAAGCCATTAGCACTGGGAAGACGGGCACTGAATAAGCGTTTTGCTGGAAATGGGACATGTTTGCTTTCTTTGGAAGGTGAAAGTAGTAGAAGAAATAGAATTTGACAATAGGGTGAAACTGCAAAAAAAATGGGGGTGAGAGGTGGATTTGTAAAAGAGAAAGCATGTGTTTGTTGCCATAAAGATTTCTGCTTGGATTTTCATGCATATACACACCCCTACATCTTAACAGCTGCTTTGAAATACTTCTGTCATCATAGTAACACTATGGATTCATAGTCCCTGAGTTTTTTTCCATACGACTCTATCATAGTTTGTGTTGCTAAATTTGACTTTAATGTAAATTTGAGAAGAACAGTCCTGCAGGGAGCAAAGCCCCAGAGGCTCTCCCGTACAGGCAGGTGATGTGCCGTCTGTCCCCACCGCCCTGCCAGAGCCCCTCAGCCTTGCTCCTCCATCCTTTGCCTACTCTTTCAATCCAGTTCTGATCCTGTATTTCAGATTAGGCCAGAATTGCATCTGCTTAGCCCTTGACGATGCTGCGAAAGATGGAGTAACACTGCAGGCTTCATTCAGATATAAGTTTGATTTGCATGATCTGTACTTAAGCTTTTTCTCTGCGTTGTGCTATGCAAATATTTGAGACAATCAACTTTCATGCAACCTGGTAAATGATGAACTTCAAGTGGCTGCATTCAAAAGTCACTTGGGTTATCTTCTTTTGGGAAGAGTATCAGGAGATGGAAGCCTGGAATAAATTGTGTTTTGGTCAGGACCTGGGCAAGGAGGACTTGGGGACCTTTCTTCTTATATTGTGTCAAGAATCATACCCCCAAAAACAGGACTGGAAGGAAGCTCTTGAGATTGTGTAGACTGTGGGCTGGCCACAAAGAGGGATTAATTCAATGGGTGTCTTTCCTGACAGATGGTTATTTAAGCTGTTCATTACAGTCTCCAGCAGCAGAGGTTCAGCATCTGAACATTTCCATGCGCAGCAGAAACAGAGTGCCTTGTCCCTCCTGTGGCCCCAGGTTGCGCATTCGTGTGTCCAAGGTTTTTGAGCTATGCACAGATTCTAGGCACAGCCCTGGGAGAATGGGTGGGGTGTAAAATTCCTCAGTTCAGGTTGAGAACTGGGATGACACTTTGTCTCAGTCTCTCCTTTAGTCACAATTCTTGTGTTGTTTTTTTTTTTTTTTTTCCACCGGGAGGTAAAAAATTTACTGCTGGCTTATAGTAACAGCAAAGCAGAATCCTTTCCCCTACGGCTGAGAACATGCTGCTCAGACAGCACAAAGGTAAATCCAAGATTTTGCTGTACCCTGTATATCCCCTCGCTTAAGCTCTGTTTCCATTCTGCATTTTTTATAGATTCAGGATGAGTTAGGACATACAGAAATAAAAGGGACTTTCTGGCTCTATGCTGTAGGCCACTGTCTGAGATAGGCAAGGAAAGAAAGTTAAATATAACCTTTGCACCCAGCCAGCAAATCTCACGAGGGCTCATTTTTCCTTTAGGATGCTCCAAGTTTAAAACTCCCTTAACTTGTTTATCAGATCCTACTCCCTCAGTGTCTGTACCCATGGTGAATTCTGATTTTCTTCCTGACTTGCAAGATCTATAGCTGTCACTTGTAGAGGAGAAATGATGCCGTGTGATCCATGTGACCAAGTCGTTAGCTAAATCGGACTGTATTTTGAATACTGAAAAGCATGTCCTCTCAGAGAATTGTTTGTAATCAGTCAATATTATTTCTTTTTAAAACGACAAACCATTTTACCATTGACTAAATTTGAATATGAAATAAAATTGGAGAAATTGTAACCAGCCTATGAAAATTTTGCAAGCAAAGAGAAAAAGAAACTGACTAAATTAATTAAATTATTTGCAGCAAGTCCCTCTCTCTGTTCCAGTCCTCTTCTCGGTCCCTTCAGTATTTTGGTAGCATACCCCAAGCCTGACCTGAACCTAACTCTGATTTTCCAATCAGAGTTCTTTCTTTAGTGGAGATTGCCAGTCATAGTCCATTAAGGGATGGTTTTGCGTTGTTGGCAAATGGTCATTAAGGGAGCAGGCTGATAACATAAATCTCATTTTCACTTGCAAACGCAGTCAGGTCTTTAGGTGCAATAGAGACTGATGTATTTGCTCTTTGCCTTGCTTTTTTTGGCTTCCCACCCCCCAAACAGCGACTCAGTTTTCAGGATGTTGTTCATGACATGCAGTAAATTGGTGAGTCTCCAGTTTTCCACCTACTGAAGAAGCGCAAGTAACATCTGATCAGCTGCAGCTTCACATCCAGGGATGACCCTGCTGCACAAGGAGATTCTTGAGGATAATAACAGATGGGGGCTTCCATCTGAACCAGAACAGTGCTGAAGGTTGGAAGACTTGTTGATCTCAGAGTGGTACCTCCCACACTGCAAAGCATTCACCAAGATGCTCACCAGAGTGAAGTGTACGTGCCGGAGACCTCATACCCTGAAATAGCTTCATGATCTTTCCATGCTTTTGAGCTCAGCTTAACTGCCAGGAATTCCCAGGAAGGAAGGAAGGAAAGAATATCCTCTTGCCCCTCCATACCCCCTCGCATTACAACTCGGCAGTCTGATGCTTTGCTCAGAGAAATCCTTGGCCTGCAGATAGAAGGTATCAGCAGACAGTCATGGCACTCGTTCTCTTTTCAGTTCTGCTGCATGAGAAGGCTCTGGAGCTTACTGATTCCTGCCTCTTGCAACAGGAAACTGAAGTTTCCAGTGTAAGAGTGCCTGGCTAGTGCAGCAGGGAGCTGAGCCGTGCACAAGCCTGTGCCAGCACAGCAGGCTGACCTCACACTGCTGTCTTTGGTCCATAGACCCTGAGGACTCAGCATGTGTGTGAAGAGAGTTCATGTAACTGCACATTGGATGGGGGCAATATAAGGAACTGTAGGGACAAAAAAGTTAAATAGAAAATGTTGAAAGGAGTATGATGCTAGCATTTCTGACCCCAACATCTGTGCACAGAGGGCAGCAGCAATATTGCTATAAAGGAAAGGAACAAAGAAACATCTGGCAAGCCTTTTACCCGGCCGGGGAAAGTGAAGAGAAGAGGGTGAATCTGGAGTTTCAAATACAAAATGAAGAATGAGGCCAGATCACACAGATAGGGTGCATGGCAAGAGCCTTTCTCCTTCCCTCCTGTGGGCTGTGGTGAGCAGGGAGGAGAGCAGCAGTAAAACCGCTGTAATCAGCAGGGGTGGCTTGATCTGGTTTGTCGAGCGAGCGAACCTCAGCAAGAGTGAATTATGGGCAGTTTTTCGTAAACCACTTCAGGTGAAGAAGGAGGCGGTTGTGATTGATGCCAAGAACTGACTGAGCTGAGGTGAAAAGTGTTTGTGTATTTCAATGGAGCGTGACATACAAGCCCTTCCAGTTACAAGGTGCTACCTAGCATAACCCTAGCACAGGGGTTGCCTTTTCATAATGCTAACCTGGGATGATGAAGGTTTCAGCCTGATGTAAAATCTTTTACTTGAATTTTTCATTCTCTTGCCCAGCAGGGCTCTGCTCCTCGTTCTTGGAATGAAAAAAAATGATGGTAAAAAGCCATGGTCTGTCTTCACTTCAGCGTAGGTTTAGCATTTACTGCAAAAAACTGTTCGGCATGGCTTTTACAAATCATGCTGCTTCCAAAACCGTCTGCATCTACCCCTAAGCACAGCAGCAGTCCCATTGACTTGGACAGTTCTGCTTCCCAGGTCCTTTCCTGGCTGCTGATCTGCAGGCAGAGGTGGGTCACTCTGCAGCCAGGACAGCACTCGGGTGTTCCCAATTGTACTCTTCCACTGGGAAGGAAGCTAGCAGAGCTTGGTGGAAAAACAACATGCCCAGAAAAGGAACTTGCCCTTTTTCTTATTGTGAAAACAAGAAAGCTGTGGATTTGTTTCATCAGCATAACACAAAACCAGCTGACGTTGAGGCTTTGAATGCGCAGACCAAGGGGCAGAAGATACTTGTGTGAAGGAGGAGCAGCTCACAGAGGCAGAGCTGTAAGCCACACTGCAACATATATTTTATTGCTATCAGGTTACTATTTCCCAAACAGTAAGTTTTCCTGCTAGCATGTCATTTAAGGCTAAAGACTATAATATGGAAGGTTACAAAAGAGTAAAGAGAAAAATACAGAACTGCCTCATGGACATCCCTGCACAAGGAATTCTGGTTAACTGTGATTAGGTAATGAATCCACTGTGATATATGCTGAATTCTCAAATGTGTGGACTTCTGTTAACCCATGGGTGAGACAAATGTTTCAACATGCTTTAGCAATGAGTCTGAAAGATGAAATTCAGCTCCTGACTGGAATGCAGAAGTCAAATTCCCTTAGATACCAAGCCTCCTCTGTAGATGCAGCTCCCAGCACTACTTTTAGACATACCTCAAACCAAAACAAAAGTTTAGACAATCAGATGTTTCTCCCTTCAAACAAAAACTGCTTTGTCTTTGATGCAAATAGAGATTCATTTCCTCAAACGTGCTCTTTATTACAATAACTCAACTTTCACAAGACATTGATTCACAAGCCTTGGTCAGTGATCTCCTAAATATGTGCATATATATAAATACAGTTAGCATTGGCCAAGCTCTACTTATGGTGAAGTACAAAACAATAAAGTCATGTTATTTCCTCAGAAGACTGAACCAGTAGGCAGAAAGAAGCTTTGCTGTAGTTCATTTGAGAATGTTATGCCAGGGAAGGCAGTTCTAGTTTGCCGATAAATTTGCTTCAGGGTAAGCGAATGAATAAACCCCAATCGGGTTCCATTATAACTCCAGACCTTTTGTCCCTTATGCCTGCCTCACTGATATTCAAATATTAATTTTCACTCTGTTGATGGCCAGAGTGTCTGCTGGTCCTGTCAGTCATGTAGACTTGCACGCCTGCACAAGTAATACTCTAAGAATGAACAAAACCTTTGAGTAAACAGTATTAAAACATGGATGCCACAAAGGCATCTGTAGTAATCATGCACAAAATTAAGCATGTAAAAAATTAAGACAGCTACTGGATATCAATGCATCTCTTAAAAGTGTATCTGTCCCCAAAAGGGGAAAATCTACTTATTTGATCTTTTATGATATTTCCATTGTAGTCTGTAGAGCAGCACTGGTGGAACTCATGCATATGATTAAAATCAGCTTCAGTGGTAAAGTATTTAGTATAAATAAAATGTTTCTAAAATGAGAATTGTCCTTAATGAAAGTTGAAAAAAACCAACAACAACAAAAAAAACCAAAAACAAAACAACCCCCCCCA